>NC_141551.1:50720000-50910000 GCF_021556685.1 Rattus norvegicus
CCATTTCCTTTTATCTCCTATATATATCTATCAGGGGAAACCACAGTGGAGAACATTCATCTTTTGGAGATTTAAGAACCATTTGTGCTGTGCTGTATTGTCTTTAAGGGCTGCTCTTTTTTTAGGGCATCACTAGAGATGAGAAAAGCTGCATTTGAGAAATGCTGTCATAGTGGTTTTAGCACATTTTACCCTAATTACTGATGCTATTTTGTAGAAGAAGAATAACCTTGACACATTTGGGGGCTTTTAAATATAATACACTTTGAAAGAACCTCAGACTTCTATTTTTAAGTGTAACAATTTCATTGCACTTTTTTTTAAAACTGGAGCCATGTCACAAGTATGGGTAGAATGGAGCTTGTTTCGACAATTTTTAGGCAGAAATACAAAGATACCTAGAGCTCATTTACCTTTCTGTTTAATTAAAATTGTATTTCCCTATTAAGGAAATAAAACAATTGGTGCAAAGGAAGGGGGGAGATGTCAACCACTTTAATCCAAGAATGTAGCAGAATTTGTGTAAACATTGCTTTTACCAGGTATTGGGGGAGAATTAAAACATTTTCACAAAGATTTTACAAGGTGGGAGAGAAGAAAAGATTTGAATTCTTTGTCATAAACACACATTTTATAGGAGTCAATAGAAAAAAACCCACATATTTAATATTCTCTACATTCTTGGACATAAAAATTCATTTAGACGTCACCGGAGTAGCTTTGGTGACAATGGGATGTCTACACCCTAGGTGCCTCAGTTAAGCTTACCAAGAGCTGAGAATGGTTCTTCATACAAAGACGCCACACAGGAATGTCACAAACTCTGAGTGAAATTTAACTTTTCTGTTGGTAAGTTGAGTATCATGGTTATTTTTGTTGGGATGATGGAAAACTGACCTACTAGGGACATAGCTCAGTATACAATTAGTATACAGAGTCACTAAATATGTAAACATCATTTAAGTGTCCAGTGTGTCCCCCACTGCCCCAGTGTGTCTCCCACTCCCCCAGCCTCTACTGCTAAACTGCCTTTAAGAGGGTGTCTTCTATGGGGAAGTGCTGTCTCCTGGGTTTTCATGGACACTCTCTCATTTGATGCTGCTGTGCTACTAGGATGAAATTTACTTGTGTATTTGTTATCCTTTTGCTCACACATTTATCTAGCATATATTTATAATGCATTCAATCTATTTCTGGCCTGTCTCACAGGAAGGAAGAGATGCCTTTGTCACTCTCTGATTGTCACTCATGGTAGATGCTGTGTTCATTCTTCATACTTGTGGCCGGTTTTGGTACCTCTGTCTTCTTGCCTATATACTTTCTAAACATAACTTTCCTACTTTTGTGTTCTTGGTCAAAAATCGGCAGTGGTTTTAAAAAGTAGCATAATGACTGGCTGAAAAGATGAATTTTTAACATTTAAAGTTGGAAAAATAAGTGATTTGAACATCACTATTCATTTTTGCTTCTAATTCAGAAAATATTTGTTTTTATATTTGTCTTTTGTTTTCGCTAATGTATCAACATTTTTTTTTAAAAAAAACTCATCTTTTTTTAAAGCTATTATAGTATGACAATGCCAATCACTCATCTAGATCCCAAGGATCAATTAGTGAACAAAACTGACAAGATCCCTCCAAAAATCACATTCTGGAGAGGGGAGAGAAATCCCACTGATACCGGGGTCAGCTTTTTAGCATGTCAGGAGGATGCATAACAAGGATAAAGAGACACAAAGATTGGCAGGGGTCAGAGAGCTGGAGGGCATGTCAGAGTTCTCCATGCACAGCAAATAGCCTCGCACTGGTTTTGAACAAAATCTTGTGTCTTTCTCACACTAAAAGCAGACATTTTCAATGAAATGTTATCTATCGCATAGACAAGTGGGCGATTTCTTCAGACACAGGGGCTAGACTGGAATCACCTGGAATGAGCCATCTGCTTTTCAGGTCCTGCTACTTTCTGTAGAAAACACGTCTTCTTCCTCAGATGAATGGTCTGTGGGGATGGAAAGATCACTTAATGGTTAAGAGCACTGGCTGCTCTTCCAGAGGACCAGCGTTTGATTCTCAGCACCTACATAGAAACGTATACCTGTCTGTAACTCTAGTCCCAGGAGATCCTATGCTCTCTTCTGTTCTCCAAGGGTATTGCACGAACTTGGTGCATAAAAAGGACACAAGAGCCAAACAACTGTACACATAAAAAAGAAAAGAAAGAAAAGAAAGGAGGGAAGGAGGGAGAAAAAGAGAGGCAGAGAGAGATGGAGAGAGAGAGAGAGAGAGAGAGAGAGAGAGAGAGAGAGAGAGAGAGAGAGAGAGAAAGGTAGAGGTAGAGAGGGCTCTGCTTGACCAGGGCACTGTGTCTGATTTCTGATTCCACTCAAAAGTCCTGGAGCTCGGGGCAGTGGGACTGTGGGACTCTGGAACCACTGTGGGGCTGTAGGACTGTGGGGCTGCAGAGATTCTTCTGAGATTGAATAGTTCTTCCTTGCTCAGGACCTGGGAGAGTCTTTCCTTAGTTGGTATGAAGAGCCATTTTCCTCTCAAGGCAGCCCATAGGCAGAGCCAGTAGTAATTTTCCAGGGACACCTTGTTTGATGTAGCGATTATTTCTGAGTGCAAATCTAGCAACAGAGGGGTAGACTTTTCATTTTGCAGCCAAACCCAGTTCTAACTGGTGTCAACATACTAATTAGACACTCGAGAGACTCGGTTCTAGCTAGGGTACAGTCTGACTGCTTGTCACATCAGTGTTGCTTGTTAGAACTCTAGGAGTTCTGACCTACACTAATAAGACAGAAAACATGAGAAGTGCAACTATCACAAGAAAAGATGATTACTTAGAAATGTCAAAATAATCAGCTGAAAGACCTTCATAATTCAGAGCACTCAGCTACATGTGTGAATACTAGGTACGACTTAAAGAGCTAGGAAATTATGCTGCACTAACGTGAAACTTGAAAATATATGTATTTAAGAAAAAAGAAATTCCACTGGGGAAATAAAAATCATAAGGCTTTTAGCAATCAATACATTGATAAATATTTAGAACTTCTATGTTAAAAATGTTAAATGCTCTCTATGAAATACAAGTAGGTATATGGGAATCCAAACTGTACAGTGAGTGGGGTTTCAGGAAGCAGAGGTGTAAATTATGTGAGTAAGCTGGCTCCCCTCTCATTATTTTTAGGTGGATAGCAATTATATTTAGTGCGTTAGTTATAGTTTTATGAGGTAGCGAGTAGGAAGTAAACTATAAAGAGGAGGCATGCATATTTTTCTATACCACACATGCCTGTTTCTGCATTTCTTCTATTATCCTTTCTCGTTGGCAACGTGAAACTTACTTTGGCCAGCTCAACACTCCCTTCTCACCAATTTCTTTCCATTTCACCCACTTCAAACTTCTTCATGAAATGATGCTAGACTTAGTGGTCCTACAGACATCATCATCATTTATCTGATTCCATTCGTGACAACATGTCTTAGCCTGCATTTTTATCACAGCATCTGAAAAATCTTTGCCTGATACATATGAGGTGATGATGCAGAAGTGATAATGACTGAAGAGAATGCTTATGAAAGGGAAGAGGTAGAGAGGGCTGGAGTAAGTAGAAAAACATAAATCAGGATGTGAGTACTCGAGACTTCGCCAAGGATTGTTAATCTGCCTTCATTAACAGCAGCCTTATATGTCTTCATTTATGGACGTTTAAGTCAGCAACTCTTTACATGAAACCTGTCTTCAAATGCTGCCAAAGCAAAAACACCGAGGTGGCTAAGAAATGGATTCAAAGAATCTATTGCAATGATGGCTCACATTAACTGCGTGTTAGGAAAACTTCATTGATTGCTTTCAAGTGTTAGCTATCACTGAGAAGGCAAAGAACAGACATCTTTCAAGATTTTTGTGGAAGATCAAAGTTTGATAAAGCAATTACAAAGATTAAATAATTATTTTAAACAGAGACTTAATAATTCCTATGCTTCCTTGTCTCTGATGATGTGCATGGGAAACAGTATTCTCCCTTTTGCCGTACAAGGTAAAACATTATGGGTAGCACCTTGTATCGTCTTTCTCGTTTCCATACTCTAAGGCATGATTTCCTCTCATGTAACATATATAGTTTGCCTGGCGTGGTGGCATATGCCTGTTATCTTTAGACTCAGGAGACCAACTCAGCAGAATCACAAATTCAAAGCCTACCTGGGCTAATAATAAGACCTAGTCTCAAAAGAAAAAAAAAAAACAAAGGAAAAGAGAAAAAACAAATACAAAAGAAAAAAAAAAGCATGTAATACAACCAAATCCAACTAAGACACAACCAACCAACCAAAGAAACAAACAAAAACAAACAAATCCAATCAACTTAGGAGCCAAGAAGTAAGGGAAATATCACAAAATAGGTAAGAGACTAAGAAACAACGTATGATCAAATGGAATTCTAAAGTTCATGGTTAACAATCTCTAATGGCTGAAACTGCTATTTATCAAGTATTCTCTGTGTGCTGTGTACTGTCTCAGTCCTTTTTTGCATGGAAAGACATTTGCCTTTTGTAACTCTGGGCTAATAAAAGCCTCATTTTACCAAAAGAGATCATTGCTTGTAGAAGTTGAGCAGATGTGAGCTTAAATTCAGATTTCAAGCGAGCCCATTTGAAGGTTCTTCTTTTCTTTCCCACACTAGAGGCAAGCACAGCTTTGGTGATGTGGATTTATTACTGCTTTCATCCCAGACAGAAGTTTTCTGAATGGGAGCTTTCTTTGATCCTGCAAGAATCCGATGCCAGCACCGCCCTGATGGGAGGTGGCATGAGGAGAGACAGTTGTAATATTCAATGGTCTGCAACCAATGCGCCAGGAGTCGCCGTCTTTCATCCAGACTGTGTGGACACATTTTAAAAATGACATCTATTACCACATTAGAAGCAGCCCATAATAGTCTCTTATACAATGTTTGTCTCAATTGTGGTTATTTAATGGCGATATACCAAATTCCAAAGGGCTCTTATGGTAAACAGACATAGTTCTCAGAGTCTGGTCCTCCCTCCTTCCCTCCCTTCCCCCATCCGCACCTCTCCCTCCCTCCCTCCCTCCCTCTCTCTCTCTCTCTCTCTCTCTCTCTCTCTACCTCTTGCCCATTCTCCATCTTTCCCTCTGTAATTTATTTTCTTCAGTCTCTAATTTTCTGGTCTTAGGAGTTTCCTCTCTAAAGGAGAAAGTTACATAAATTCTGTGATTAACACAAGTAAGACTTAAGTGTTAATGACATTGTTATTATGAAGAGGGAAAATTACATAAACCCAGTTGATCCTGGCATATGTGCAGAGGCACTCTAATGTTCCCCAGGTTAAAACTCCATGTTAAGCTCTGACTCAGGGCAAATTTGAAAGCTGAGTTAAGCCATGAATAAAGCCAGACTGGAGTTGGTGACAGCCCTCATCTTCAGCCGTACATGTAGGTATTAAGTGGGATGGGAAAAGCCTCAGGGGACAGTGACATACATGCTGCTGCAGGTCCCTAGCCTTTAGCAAAAGCAGAGGAATATCCTGTTTCACACTGTGGTTACATTTGTGGTTTCTAAGTGTTTCTTACCCTCCTTTCTCTCTTCTTTGAGCACAGGGCATGGTTATAATGATATGTAAACAAAATAAAAAATAATGAGCAATATCTTTTACAGTTCTAATTTAACATTATTAAAACGACACAATATTGCCTCAGAAGAAAGTGGTAGAGGGCAAATGCTGCTAAACAGAAATTAAGTACCAATATGCTGGCATATTATTGTCTACATGCTTGGCTAGATAGTGCTTTGTTATCGCTGCCACAGGCGAGCTATGCGTATGGGAAGATAAAAGAAATCTAGAAAAAATGTCCGACATTTTCTGAACTGTTTTGACACTTTTAAGAGCTGAAAGCAGAAGAATTTCAAGTACACTGAGCCTTTCCCAAGGCAGACACTCCACATTTGCTGCCAAGGATTCCAGGTAAGTGAACCAATCAAAATACCCAAGTGGGTTCTTGAAAGGACCATTCACAGGAACATGAACCAATTCTAAATATTGACAGATGTTGACTTTGGGATTCAGTGTCAAAAACATGTCAGCAACTTCAGCAAAGGAAAGAAAAAATCAGAATAAACAAAACGAATAGAGCGACCTTGAATATTTGTTGGATCTGGGGCTATAGGGATTTATTGTCTTAGGATTTCTGGTCTGTGTGCTTTTGACATTTTTAATGGGAGAGTTCATTTTGAAGAGTCATCACTTCCAAAACGGCTTATTTGATGCGTTCTTCACTTTCCTTCATGCCTAGGCATGAATATGTGTATTTTGCTGGATTGTTGTCAACAAAACGTCCCAACCCTTTTCACTGCCCTTGAAATTTTTGCATTTTATATAGGATGAAAGAAAGCATCGGGAGATTCTTCCCAGAATGGCAATATTTGTATAGTGCTTGGATTTGTCAAATTTTACTTATGGCCTTTGCAAAGAAAAGTACCTTGCAGACAGAACTCCCATCTGTATGTGAGCAACTGGGACGTCTCTTGAGCGGTGGGATCCTTACACTTGTCAACACATTTTGAAAGCTGTGTGCTGCAAACATTGAGTTACCTCAGACATGAACTAGGCAGTAGAGTTCGTACACTGGGAATGGTATAGCTAACAGATGGAAAGGAAGCTAGAGGGATGGGAATTGAGAAACATCTGCAATCCAGCAAACACTACTGAGACCTTCACGGCCCTCTGCAGGACCCCTGGTCTTAATCTTAACTGGGAATGGATTCTCTTCAGGTCGCTGGAATCATCTTTAGTTTCTCTCTTTAGTGTTTGACACTACCTATCTCACCCAACCGAAGCTCACAGAAATACAATTTCAGGTCTTGGAAAGTTTCCTGGGTCTTCTCCTGAGCCAGGGAGAAAGCCATGCACATTGTACAGTTTGTTCAGTCATCATGGTGCTTCTGTGAATGTGTCCACCCCTCTGGATGCCAGCTTCTCTTGTTTGTACTTTTTCAGTTCTGTCATCGAATCTCTCAGATAGTCATTTGCCTTCCTAAGCCAAAATGGCGCTAGATAGGGGTTCTTTTCCTATCAAGATAGTTGTTTTGGGAATACCATGCACCTCATTAATACTTTGGATATTTGAATATATACTTGCTAGCTCTGCCAGACTGGAATCCTTTTTTTTCCCCTACTTTTTTTCAAACCTGCTTTGGGAATGGTTTTTTTTTTATCTATGCTGATGTCATTACCTTCTCTCCTGAAGGTCCTTTGGTTTGTTTTTGTTTCTCTCGTGTCTTCCATGGAGCACTTCATTCATTCTACTGCCAACAGGCAGCCCTCTCCTTCTTCATGAGGATCCTGAGCAACAAACTTGGGTCACCAGGCCTTGGAGAAAAGCACCTTTACCTGCCAATTCTCCTCATCAGCCTCTATCTAACTTTAAGCACAGCCAATGGGCTTATAAATATATGTTGGCTTCTGTTTTCTGTTGAATAAAAGGTGGTGTATTTTGATGCAGAGGTGGAAATCTCTAGTTTTGTAATTACTCACATGTATACATCAGAAGGCCACAAACAGGTTGAGTGCCTTTGTGCTGCGAATTGTCAAATGTCACACTCCCTCTTTCAACTTTATAAGGACTTAGCTTTCCAGTCAGTCCGCCAGAGTTGCTTGTAGCCTTGTTTTGTTAAGATCTAGAGACGTTTTAGCGATTTTACCTGTCAGTAATAAACAGCGTAGGATCCATCTATAGTTCTGAAATGGCCCCAGCCATTCTGTAAGGCTCTGACCCATTGAAATCGGTGATTGCAATGGAAGACAGTGTGGCCTTGGTCTTGTAGCCAGTTTGTCCTTGTCAACTTTAATTTGAACACCATCCTCCCTCGCACATATGGCTGAGACATACAGAGTAATGCTTTCAATCTCTCTCTTCCCTTTGTTAACATTTACTACTTCTGTGGATGAGAATACGGATCTACCTAATTCATGAGCTTTCTAGTCTATGTTGAACAATTAAGTAAGGAATATCTATGCATTTTCTCTAGGTCCTATGTCTGCAAAAGAGAACCATGTTGAAAATTATCATGTGAGTACAGACAGATCCAGAATGGTCTGGCTTTTGTGTTGATGCAATAGATTTATTTTTCAATTTACCACCCATTCATCCAGAAAACTAAGTGACATCACCTTGTGGCTGAATTTGGGTATCTTCGAAATTGCCTTCTTAACGTTGATCCTCTATCATAGTGGTCCTCAACCTTCCTAATGCTGTGACCCTTCAGTACAGTTCATCATGTGGTGGTGACCACCCCAACCCTAAAATGATTTCATCGATATTGCTTAACTGTCATTTTTTACTGTTGTAAATTATAATGCAAATGTTGGACATGCAGGATATCTGGCATGTGATCCTCAAATGGGTCACGACCCAAAGGTTGAGCTCCACAGCCTATCACTATGCTCCAGGCTCAGAGTGGAAGACATATTGCAGCCTTATTTCTTGTGGCCTTCTAACATCCATACACAGTCTATAAATAGAAGCACACAATTACCAAGACAGTGAGGCTCGCTCATTCATTTCCTGGCAGATGAAGTGCAAGTTGCCAGTTTTCTAGCTATAAGGCTGACAGATATGCTCCTTGGGAACTTACGTCCTAGAAGATACACCTTTCAGAGAAATGAAGGATCAGAGAGTTACCTTGCTTTGCTTCCTTCTCATCAACCATTGTTGGAGGAGGCCTACATACGTTCAAATTCCTTTGGAAGTATCAAAATATAAGTACTTCGTGGGTTTAATGCTTCTTAAATGTTCAGTTTTAAAGTAAATATGCCATTCACCACTAACAATGTTTTTTCACTTTTTTACATTAACTATTAGTCCTCACATTTATTTATAAATTCCAGAACTCACTTGCTACAGTCTTGAAATGATCACAGTTACCATGATTACCCAGTAATTACTGAAGTTACATAAAAATATATGGGGGGTAAGCAATGTGCTTTAGCCTGCTGGTTCCACTGTAATGTAATGTCACAGGCTAGGCAATTTTTAAACAACAGAAAGCAATTTTCCTTTAGTTCTGGAGGCTAGAATTTCAAGGTGATGGAGGGTTTGGTGTTTGGTGAGGTGCCAGGCTCTCTGTGCTCCAAATGGCAGCTTGGAAGAGACACATTCAAGACCTAGCATGATGTTAACAATTATTAAACCAGTCATTAGTACATCTTGAATGTTACTGTGTGTCAAGTTTTGGGTAGGAGCAGCTATGAAGAAGAATTAAGCATGAGAAGGATAATGTAAACTAGTTTACCAGGACTGAAGTGAGTCTCATTAGGAGGAAACCTCAGAAAGCAAGGAAATCCCATTCATCGTAATAGGAACAGGTTGATGGAATCTGAGATTGAATGCCTGACACAAAGTGTAATCAATATACAATGATGTGAAGTGGAATGTGCATCAAATAAGAACGAATGTGTGAAGTGTTTGATGTGGGAAATCCAATGTGTGACTCCGAATTCTGCAGGTAATATGTGGAAGATATTCCGATTGATTCCAACCAACCATGATAGACCATGAAATAGGAAAAATAGTTAAGCGAGCAAGGTTAAACAGGTCCCCCGTGCCTCTACTGCAGGCAGCTATTTCCCCTTTGGAATTCAGAAAGGAATGTGGAGCATTTTTTTCAACACCACTTGGGATGCTTGTAACTGAGAAGATGATAAAATTCTATGAAAAGGTTGGCTCCATAAGAAAAAGAAAAAAAAAATCATGGCCATCACATAGACCCAAGAATGAGCATTAAGTATCGTTGGAACCAGGTGATGATGTAGTTGGCTGGAGAGAAGCTGAAGAATGAATGCATTTACTTGTAGATAGGAGATATGAAATGTATGGGCAAGTGCGATGCAGAAAGGTTGGGGACAGACGCTTGTTAGTTGTCTCCCATGGGACACAACTTGCAAAGCTGTAGGGAAGAGTTACCTTTGTAAAGTTTATCAAGTTTTAAAAATACTGCTGTGGAATTTTCATCAGATAACCCCATGGGGGAATCATCTAGAATCTCAAAGGTAGCTTTATACTAAAGTACAAACACCTCCCTGTGCTTTTAAACATGAAACCAGAATGTATTTCTCAAGCCATTTTTAGTGATCATTAGATAAAAATGTAACCAACGTTTGACAATTAATGGATTTATAAAAAAAATAGCTTAAGTATAAAAGGAAAGGTCATAGTACTTTTTGTTTGTTTATTTTGTTCTGTTTGAGAAAACACTTTACAGGCTACTCTGGAACTTGCAAAGTAGCACGGGATAGATTTACACTCTTGGTCCCACACCTGGCATGCTTTCTACTTTAAATAGAAATTGTTAGTGTCCTCCACAGTGTGACTGATGCTGACCTTCTCACTGTTCCCTTAAGCACATTTCCTGAGAACTCATGGTGACCATTGCTGAGCATTTACAATAACCCTCTAGTCACTGTGAGAAATAAACAACCTGGTGTTGTCTCAAAGATATCCTACCTCTAAATATACAAACTTAGACTCTTGCGTGACTGTAAAAGGTCACAGGTCAACTTTTTGTGTTGGATTTCAGCTGTGCATACAGAGCCATTCAAACACCTTCCTTTTTTCTTCTCAGGGGATAGACAAGATACGTTTCCCAGGTTGGACAGGAAAATAAGCAGGAAGATGAAGTGGAGCTTACAATCTCAGATAACTCGAATGAAACAGCCGTGTAGACCTGAGCCTCAAAGTTCACCCAGTATGAGCCAGTGTTAAAGATACAGGACTTAAAAGACAAGAATTTATTTTGAATTACATGCACAGACACACGCACACATAAAACTTCTAGCCCAGATACCCAAAACTACAAAGGCATTGGATTCTCTCGGAGTAAGAGTTTCTGGTAGTTGTGAGCTGCCTCATGTGGGTTCTGGGGACCAACCTCAGGTCCTCTGAAAGAGCAGGAAGCTCTCTTAACCACTGAGTCATCATCTCTCTAGCCCCGCAAACACACTTGCAATCTAGTGTTATTTTAGTAATCTGTCATTTTGGGTCTTTGCATAATGAAATATGTTACGACTGTTACGATTTCTAGAAGCAATTAATATATCATGTTTAGAAAACATTTGGCATAAAGAAATGTATCTATACTTATAACCGCAGAAACATCTGCAAGTCTGCCTTTTATTTAATTAAGGCACATAAAAGGATGAATCTTGTATGTCTTCTCCAAAACAAGTTATTTTAGATAAGCTTATTTAGTTGTTCTGCATATGTATCAAGTTTCATTTTTGGGGGGCTGATTAGAAGGCACAGTGGTTGCGAGCACTGGCTGTTCTGGAGCACCTAGATTTTGTTCTCAGAATTGTCTGCAACTTCAGTTTTAGGGCATCCCATACTCCTTTAGGGCCTTTGATGGCACTAACCATTTCTATGGCATACAGACATACATGAGGCAAACAGTCATACTCATCATGGTTTTTTTCTTAAATCTTCAGTTTTATTCTAGTTCTCGAGGCTATTATAATTAATATACAGATTTTGCTCAAACGTTTAACCTTTTTGTTAGAAGCATTCTGAGAATTTTCAAAGCCAAGTAGAGCTTAGAAAAAAAATACTTGCCTAGCCATCACCAGTAACAGACATTCACAGTCTGCTGTCCAGCATCAAATAAGGTTACACGAGGTTAAGGCATTTTGTACAGTTGACTGAGGATCACTTAGTAAATATGGAGAAGCCAAGACACGGCCATGGCTGATTCCCCTGAACTGGCATTGTATTGTTATTCATGTATGCAGATAAATATATGATGAAGTAAAGAACTAAATGTTTCCTGGTGCATATACCTAAACTCTTAATGTCCTACTGTCCTACTGTTCTATGCGGTATTAACTATTGAAAAGACCTTCCCTTCTCATAGTTCTAGTGAGAAAATAGGAAGAATAGAAAAGATGGAAGGGACATACAATTTTGATCAAAAACAATGATGTAGCTCATAGAAGGGACATCTGCAAAGCGTTAAAATAGAAAAGAGAAAATGATTGTGGGCTTCTGATTACATGAAATGGACCTAAACCTTGTCCCTTCTTCCTTTATGATGTCATGCACTCTCTTGACTCATTGCTGAGGAATTTGCAGTTACCATCATTTGTAGAACAGGCACATAATTTCCCTCAAGCTATCTGGAGGAGCTACAGAAAATAAAACAATGATTTTATGTCATTGCTGTCTAATGCCCTGGGAGCTATCCAGCCCACCCACACTCTATCAAGATGCCATTATGGGAAGAATAAGCTCCTTGTAACCCAGGGCAATACAATTTCAAGTATGTGGTGCTGTGTGTGCCTCTGATCATTACAAAAATATCCATTCAAGTAACTCTCAGCCATCACAGTATTCATTGCCCGCATCTAATTCTGCACTAGACCATTTGAATATAAAAGTTTCCAAAGAAGATATTTTGTCAGTTGAAATGGAGGGAGGGCCTAGTTTACTTATAGATTCCTTTCAAGTCCCTGTACCAAGCGTCTCTTTCCATGTGCGTGCCAAAGGAAACAGATCCGAATGTGTGGCTAAATGGGTTCCTTCTTACCATCTTCCTGATATATGTGATGACTGGGCCCCATTCCCAGAGATTCTGAATAAATGGGGTTGAGACAAAGCCTAGAACAGTACAATTTTGATGTTTCAGATTGTGTGAATACTGGTCTAAAGACCAGATGTTAGGTCAATTTCTTTTCTCATCTGGCTTAACAACAATAGCTCCTGTAGAAGGAAGTTGTTTGTGACTATGCAAAATGTTATTTAGAGCAAACTGCAACACTCCTTATCCATGCAAATTATAATCAATCGAACACACAGTACCTTTGCATTTGAGCTGTTTTAAAACATTATTGCTTTGAGAGTATAATATAGTTACATCAT
Organism: Rattus norvegicus; assembly: GCF_021556685.1. Classification (NCBI taxonomy): domain Eukaryota; kingdom Metazoa; phylum Chordata; class Mammalia; order Rodentia; family Muridae; genus Rattus; species Rattus norvegicus. The sequence continues at coordinate 50,732,934 of NC_141551.1, forward strand.
TCACCATTTCCCTTTCCTCCCCCACAAGCCCTCCCATCTACCCTTCCTTGATTTCTCTTCACAATCAGGGTCTCTTTTCTCAGTTTTTGATGCAAACACACACACACACACACACACACACACACACACACACACCAATTGAAATGTGACAATTGAGCTATTTGGAATAAATGCTATGTGATAACTGGGGTTTATACTACAGACATGTCTATGAAGGTGTTCCCAGAGAGTTTTGATTGGGACAGGAGACTCACTTTGAATGTGGGCAGCATCATTCCGTCAGTTGTAGTTATAGATGAATGGAAGCCTGAAAGGGGCAAAGCAATAGCACAGCATCTCTTCCTCCTTACTGTAGCTACAGTGTGATCAGTAGCCTCACCTTCCCGTTACCATGTCTCCTTTCCTATGGTAGACTGTATCCCCTCAAACTGTAAGCCCAAATAAACTCTTCCTGCCTTAAGTTATTTCTTGCCTGGTATTGATCACAGCAATTAGAAAAGTGACTAAAGCAAAATAAATAAATAAATAAACAAACAAATAAGTAAATAAATAAATATTGGTCACTAAGAAGTGAGGCCATTGCTGGCAAAAACTAGACTGCTTCTTAATTGGCATAAAACACTTAATAAGGAATTATAATCAAGCTATGAGTATCTTCCATGTTGCCTCTTTGGATCAACTTTGATTCATAACCAAAGGCATGCTCAGGTATAACAGGCTTTCTATTGCCTTCTGGTTATTTCTACTTTCCTTGATGCTTAATTCCTAATGGTCACGTGCTCTATAGGATGGAGGCTAGTTCAACACCTCACAGTGGTCCTATTCCTTGAGCAGAGGACGCAATTTTTAAAGTCAGCTAGAACGGTGAGCCAAAATGTCTTCGTTCACATGAAATGATATTCAGAGAGCATGAGCCGCCTTTGACTGCTGGTTATGGTTTCCTGGGAATGTTGCCATATCTCCTTACTGTAAGGGGAGCCAGCCTGAAGTCAGGCTGCAGATGAGGGAACAGAAAGATGGGAGGAAACCTAAGTCATTTATTATACAGTTAAATCATTGAATCAAGTGTCCCTAGAATTTCTTTCATGCTTCCTGTTTATATATGGATATCTTGTAATATATTTTCCATATTCTGTAGGCCATTTTCAATTTTGTTTCCATCTATTTGCTATTAGGGGTATCTTTACTGAAATACCAATTTTAAAAGCATATTCACCTTAAAATTAATTGAAATGATCAGAGTGTTGCTATACTGGAGTCTCATTTTAGCACAGCCTAAATGGACAATATGGCTGCACAAATGATTTAACTTCTGTTGGCTTCACTTTCCTCATTTGTATAATGGTACAGCTGGGCGGGACCATCTCTAAAGCCATCCTAAGTTTCAGTCCTTGGAACTATTTAATTGCCATGTGAAATATATTGCTGCTTTAGGGCCTCAACAATGGGGTCACACGTATATGCTCTAACAGCTACAGAACACAATGACACATATGTAACATGATGACCACATGTATGCTTTGATGATGCTCCAATATCACTCTAGTTACATGCTCTGATTGATAGAGAATGAATTATTACTACTATGGAGTTACTCGACAATTACAGTCCTTTAAATGATGCTGTAATTTAAAAAATAGCATATCTCTAATATTTAGAACTTTGAGGGGAGGGAAAAACAACCCAAGTAATACTTCAAACTTTTCTCATATGACACCTCTATTTACATAAATATGGGCATGACTGTTTAAGATGCAAAGTTAGCCGTCCAAATGGGACCAAAAAGGAAAATACTGGTTCTTTTTCTCTCTAGAAGTATACATTCTTCACCTTTGTGTGGCTATGAAGATTAGTTACATGGGGGAAGTGACATACAAATCCATGTATTGTATGCTCCATTAAAGCAGAGCTATCATGGTGGGGACATCTTTCACATACCATAAAACTGGTACCTGCAAATATTTTTCTGAGCAACCTTAAGTTGGATTTTTGTTTCCTGTCCCTTGTGACAAAAAAAAAATAATACAGCAAAATAAGCAAGATGCCAAGGATTACTATACATTGTTTCAAAATTAAAACTTAAGATGGGGCATGGACCCAGCTCAGTGGTTAAGCCTTTGTCTAGTCTGCACAAAGCCTTGTAGTTAGCATTGAGTAACACATGCACGTATGCACAGACACACAAGCATACATACACATGCATATACATATGTAATTTAATGCTTTTGGATAAATAGTAACCAGTTCAACAATGCCTTTTCCATCTCTTCTTTTTAGTCGTCACAGGCCTATGTCTGCTTGGGGAAGAGTTTCCTGGTTCAGTTCTGGCCATTAGTATCCAACCCCAGAATTTTCCACTCATAAGCATATTCCTGTGCTTTTTTTTTTTTTACAAAAAAATAGAAATATCATAGGATGCACCACCCTCAAAGATGAGCATTTTAATGTTTTAGTTGTGAATGAAATAAAATTAAAAGTAAAAATGATGATAGAAAATTAAGTACATGTAAAACAATATTTTAGAATACCATTTCTGATCTTTAAATTTATTTTTTGATAGGTTCATGCACACAGATAATGCATTTTAGTCATTTCAACCTCATCCCCTTCCTTACCCAGTCCTGTCCTAGTGAAACTCCTCTTCCCACGCAGTCCCTATCCTAGCTTCGTATCTTCCTTTCGGGTGTGACCCACTAGGTTTAAATAAGGCCACCTGCACTGGCATGAGCGGGAGATTATTTACTTGAGAATGGACAACTTATCAGTGGCCATACCACTGAAGAGAATGACACCGTCTCCCCAGCAACTGTTAACTGATCATGGTTCCTCATCTAGGGATGGAGGCCTCACGAGTGCTCCCCACTCCAAGATAAATTATTTCCAGGCCCAGTCTTATGTATTTCTTTCCCAGGCAGCCACAGCTGCAGGGAGTTCATGAGTGCAACTGTCACAGGCCAAAAGGAAAATGCCTGCGTCTTCTGTCTGTCCCATTCTTTCTTCCTACTCTTTAGCAGTACGCTCCGAGCCTTGACTAGGATGACAGAGGCGTCATATGTAAGGTCAAACCCTGTACTGTAAGTTATTCTGGACACTTGGATCAGTCATGAGTCTCACTAAATGGCATATGCTACAATTATCCCTTTCTTCTTTTTTTTTTTCTTTTTTCTTTTTTTTTCGAAGCTGGGGACCGAACCCAGGACCTTGCACTTGCTAGGCAAGCGCTCTACCACTGAGCTAAATCCCCAACCCCTATCCCTTTCTTCTTATTCCCTCAGACCCAATAAGCTGAGCTGCTGTAGCTACCTATTATTTTAGTTATTAGTCCATGCAATTTATTTTTGGTCTTCCTTGCCTCAAACACTTCTCTAGTTCTTAATTCCATAAAATTCTTTGGCAACCCCTTGTTCCTATGAGAGACAGAGGGAAAGATTAAACCCTTTCCCATTGGCCTGGTGAGCTCCTGTGGTAGGCCCTCTTTATTTAATCCTTCCTTTACTGTGTCAGATACCTTTACCTATGAATCTGCATTTGTATTTAATAATGCCTCTGTTGTGTGCCTTCCATTTCTTGGTGTGGTTGGAAATGTGTTAGCTATGATTAGCAAGATTCTCACGTCTCTGTTCTAGTAAGACAGAATGAAGTGAGAATGGGTTTAAGCATCGCCGATTTCCTGGTCCTCACTCGAGGTCAGATCTCTAGTGGCCGTCCGAAGCTCTGCGTTCTTTATCAATTGTTCTGTCCTGGCGCTTAACTTGGAAAAGGAGACAGGGGACTTCTGGGTCCCCAGTGTCAGGGTCAGATCTTCATTTGTGTACTTTGGAATCTACACTTCACACTTGACTAAATGTTTAGTCATTAAAAGCAGAACACTCTTCTGAAATCAGCTCGAAGTCATTTTAACCTGAACTCTGTGCTGGGACCCTCTCGATTTGCAAAGTTGTATGTTAGGATAAAAATCTCCTCATAAGTTAGACCTCTGATAGTCAAGGTTACTGGATCTGCTATTTGAAATCATGAATATGTCCACGCCCTTTTTCTTTCTTCTTTTTTACCTTCCCTCTTCCTTTCCAATCTTTAATATGTTTGTGTGTGTGTGTGTAATTGTGTAATACATAATTTATAACTTATAAAACTATATATAATTATACATATATCTTCATTGGTTCATTTACCCATTCATTCATCCATAGGGGCATAGCTGGCCTAGATGTTGTCAATATGACACAGAGAAAAGAACAAAGAGCCTATACTTAGCTTAGCAACTTTATAGTCCATTAGGAAGAGAGACTGAAAACTGAAAGATGAAAAGAGTGTGGCTGGAGCCATGAAGGCAGGAGTGAGCACAGACCTACAGGTTAAACATCCGGGACATCTAGTCTAGCCAGGACGACCGGAAGTGCTTCCTGCAGAGCTGATAATAGATGGAAGAATTTTCTTGGCAAGAGAAATTGTGAAAGGACCAGAAATTATAGGGAATGAAAGGAAAACAATAAACTTACATTTTACTCAAGACGAAAGCCTCTGTGTCTTAAGGGCAGAATGAGTATGGAGAGACTGTCCAGGAAAGGCCACTGAGGGCAGTTTTATAAGCTGCGTGTTGTCTGAGGGCACTGATCCATGATGGCGCCTGTAGTTCAACTAACCGGAAGTGGGCAATTCGGGACCCTGTTCTTTAAGTTATCTTACTAACAGTCACACTTCCGTTGTATTTTTGTACTACCATTTTGTAAGCTGTCGTCATTGGTGGAAACTGGTTAGTGCTCCAGGGCGAATTAGACATGGTGGAGTGCACTAAGGATCACAGCATTTAGGAGGTCAGGGTGTGAGGACCAGGAGTTTATGGACAGCCCGGGCTATACAATGACTCATCTCCAAAACCAAAACACAAATAAAATACTTTATTGCTTTTCTGTGTTTTATTTCTTGCAATGATCTCTGAATTTGTAATTATTGTAATATATAAAAGTTAAAAGTTTCTGTAATAGTATCTAATGTACTATAACATAAAATTAAAATAATAAATAAAATAAATAAAAATAAAATTAACTGAGATTGCTCCCTAAGCATTCAAAGTAAAATTCTAATTCAAGTAAAATTAGAGTTTACTTAAAGACCATTCTCAATTATTTTCATACAGAGTCAAAACCTGCTGTCCTGTGATGTCTGTCAGGGAATTTAATTAGTGAAACCAAGTCTTTCAACCATCTCTGGGAACTCTTTCAATAACAAAACCCAACTCAAAACGGCATTTAAAGGGAGTGATGCACTCTCATGTAATTAAAACATCAGAAGGAAACTCTCAGACATGCCCTGTGATATTTTAGTCTCTCTTACTGTTTCTCTATACTCGTGTCCCTTTTGCTCCCAACCACATGTCATTTTTGTTCCCAAGGTTTTGTTTCCCATGCTGTGACGGTACTAAGGACTCAAGCCTTTAAGCCATATCATGTGCTGTCTTCTCAGAGGGAGATTATCTTCCACCCCAAGTTCATCATCTTATGTGTAGTTGGGTTGGACATCCTAAATTAAATCACTATTCCGTTTGTGAGTGAAGAGCTGAGGAATAGGAGTCCCGATTGATGCAGAAATGGAAGAGCTGTGCACGAAACCAAAGATACATTTCTCCTGTGCTGTGCTAGAACTACATCGCCAGTTTGGGGGAGTCAGTCATTACATCCTTGGGAATTTTGCAAGTAGTAGTTATCTACAAGCATTATTAAAAATAAAATTAGTGCTGTTAGCAAAGGCTTAGTAATTAAGACTATTTACTGCCCTTTCAAAGTTTTCCTCATCAAGTGGGTCACACTCTTCTGTAATTCTAGCTTGAGAGGCTCCAGCTCCTTCTTCCGGTCTTCGGCGACAACTTCCTCACATGCACTCCATCCCCCACAAAACAGAGACACATATAGATATATGTAATAAAAATAAAATCACTCTTAAGAAATTATGTATGCTGTTAAATTATACTAAACATAACTAGAATGCCTGTGCAGAGCACACCGCTTCCTAATCATTATACTGGATATTACTGTCAAGCACACTCACAGGGTGATGTATATCTATTTCAGTGCCATCTGACAGGAAGATGGTACAATATACATCTGTGCATATCTTAACTGCATATCCAGTGATGCGATTTTGGTGGCGTGAAAATAGCCACAGTGAGCGTGTTTATACCATGGAAAGGGTCAAGAAGACACGGAACCTGTCTAATGCTCATCAGAGTCAATAGGGAAAATGAAGTCAATGAACACAGCGGTGTTTTATTTAGCCATAAAGAATTAAATTACGTCCTTTTGAGGAAGTGGCTAGAAATACAAATCATCACAATAAGGAAAATGAGCCGAACTACAAAAGAACAATGTCATCTTTTGCTCAGACACAGATGCTAGATACGTTGCCACCGGATAATGTAATCTGCTAAATGCAACACATATGGCACGAATGGAGAACAGGGAATCCATGTTGGGAGACAAAATGGTATAAAGGAAATGAGGAACAGGAGATGGTAAAGGGTGTAAGAAAAAGTTCAACATCCTTTCTTTCATGGGCCATCCTAAATTTCATTACATACTTGTTTATTCATAAGACATAAAGGGGTCTTAGGAGAGGAGGAGGGACTTCAAGGGAATTGCACTGGGGGCGATGGGTATAAACTAACGAATGACATATATGCATGACGTGTCATAGGGAACACATATTTTAATGAAAAGGTAAGACTTTAAATAAAACAAAACTTACCTCCCAATATTTGTTCCTTTTGGTTCTTTGTGGGAGTGGTGAAAATCTGACACACCGGGGCCTGTCCCTGTCCTGCCATCTGGCACCTTCAATTTACTGTAGCATCTCCGTCCAGGATCCCCATCATTTTGTCACCCAGAACTCAAAGCTGAGGTTCTTATTGGATGATGTTGCCACCACTAAAGAGACATTAGGCAAAGACATCAGACTGGGTTTTGAGTCTAATCTGGATTTGATAGAGTTCAAGGGAAAAGCTGGAAAGTAAGGTGGCTACTTCTCCCACGGTTGCTTGCCTTTGTCTCCTTTACGTCATACTCAGTGACGGAGCATTCTTCCCAGGTAACTCTCTAGTGTGCCGATGAGAAGCAGGGACCTGACTTATGGCTTTGTCACCATCGTTGGTTAGCTGAGAGTTAGGCAACATCTGGAAAGGCACCCTTTGATTGTCACTGAACATCACAGTTGACCCTCTATATTCTATCCTTCGATTCAACCAACTGTGGATAGAAAATGTTTGAGGGAGGGGGGAATGTCTGCCCTGAACATCTACAGATTTTTTTCTTGTCATTTTCTCTTAACAATGCAATCAGAGAAACTTCATATATAACATTTTGAATTAGGGTTTCTAAAGTAATCTTTGGGTGACTTAAAGAATACAGGAGATGGTATGTGATGTATATGCAAATAGCATGCCATTGTTGTACATGGGTCTTGAGTATCTATGAGCATGCATATCTGAGGAAGGTAGAGACCCTGGAAGCTGTACCATATGGGTATCTGTGCTCAGAGATAGCTGTAGTTGTGCATCTGTGCGGTGACATCCATAGTGAATGCAATGTTGGTGACTGACTGTGACAAAAGTGACCATGTGACATCTGAGGCTGGTCAGGGAATTGCGACTTCTGCTTTTCCTTTCTGAATTATTATTTTTTTTTAGGGAATCCAGATGGAAGAAGGCCTGGGAACAGGCACGAACCCCTGTCAAGAATCCCACAGGTATAGAACTGAAGCAGGCTGCTAGTCAGCAGTGAGGTGTCAGCTGCAAAGATGGGCCATCGTCCAAGCAGTCGCTACAGCTCCGAGTCAGAGTGTCAATGGCTATGATTCCAAATGGTATGCACTGTGATGAGAGGCTGTGACTTGAAATGACTCATCTGAACTGAAATGTAGAAATAAATTTCTGATTTTAATCTGTAACCGTTTGGAGGTTTGTCATCATGGGCATAATCCGTACAGGCAAGATGATATATATATAAAACGTGCAGGCATCAGTGTCAACACATAGCAAAGGCTATGTATTTGCCCTATATGGCTGTATTTTAGGTGTGCCTGTCTATACTGTATCCAGTTCTTTTTGAAAACTCTCACCCTTGGTCTGACACGGGAGCTCAGTTCCATCCTGCCCTTAGAACAGCCTGCTATGACTCTAGCAGTTCATTCCTTAGAATTCAGGCTATATACTAGATATGGATATCGACCATATGGATATAGATATAGACTGTAGATTACATGTATTTTTATGGAGAAGATATTAACTATCCCTAGGAACATCTTAGCCTATTTCCCAGTGGTTTTCTTTTTTTCTTTTTTTATTAACTTGAGTATTTTCTTATTTACATTTCGAGTGTTATTCCCTTTCCCGGTTTACGGGCCAACATCCCACTAACCCCTCCCCCTCCCCTTCTTTATGGGTGTTCCCCTCCCCATCCTCCCCCCATTACCGCCCTCCCCCCAACAATCACATTCACTGGGGGTTCAGTCTTAGCAGGACCCAGGGCTTCCCCTTCCACTGGTGCTCTTACTAGGCTATTCATTGCTACCTATGAGGTCAGAGTCCAGGGTCAGTCCATGTATAGTCTTTAGGTAGTGGCTTAGTCCCTGGAAGCTCTGGTTGCTTGGCATTGTTGTTCATAAGGGGTCTCAAGCCCCTTCAAGCTCTTCCAGTTCTTTCTCTCCCAGTGGTTTTCTAAAAGCAACACAGAGGCTTCTAGTCCTTCGCATTACTCTATGGCTCTCCATTACCATTTTCCCTATTTTATGTATGTGTTTTCTAAAACAAGTGAACGTCCATCCAACTTCTTGTCCCCATCCTATGCACCTTAAACTTCAAGGGTTAAATGTGTAAAAGGGAAGAAGAGATACCATTCCCAATGGGGAACGTGAGGAGAAGTGACAGTTTTTGGTCTTCAGCATTCATTTACCTCACTTTCAGGATATCGGGTGCCTGCATAACTGACAGAGACTCTAAGGATCCACTAGGCTGAGATGAAGTACTCAGTATCTCCCTTAGGTAGCTATCAGATATCCCAGCAACAACAGATGTCCTATACGCCTGCGCGGCATTTCATCACACGCTTAACCAATCCTTTCTTTACATGGCTATGATTGGATAAGAGGGATGTCTATTTGCAGTTTGCATCTTGCATCATTACTGGCAGCTTTCTTCTCATCTCTACTACTCGCACTCTGGAAAGAACAAAATTGACTGATATCTGTTTCTCTTGTCTCCCAACAAGATTAAGTTGTCTGGTACGTTCCTTTGTTCTATATCCTTTGTTGGTTGTTGTATCCACCAACATCCTTTAACGCTAAGAAGGCCTTTGTTGCTCATGTATTTCTGGACCAACACTTAGTGGTGTTGCCTGGACATGACTCGACACAGTGCCTTACTCAGGGACCTTTCCTTCCATTTTGAACACTAAAAGGACAGGTGACTTGATCCCATGGTCCAAGATTTCCAGATACGTCGTCTGACAATTCACTGGCAGATTCTAAATGTGGCGACTTCGTGGCTCCCATCTAGCGACACCACTTGCAGTGTAGAAACACCAGATTCCGAATGGGCTTGTCACAGTTGGGGGACTGTAAGGAAAACTCTCCTGAAGCAGGAACTTAGGTTTGTCAGGGCCACAGCCTGCATCTGGCAAAGTTTCAGCGGATGAAAAAAGGTGCATGTGTGATGTGACTGTGAAGATGGCGGAGGGAACATGGATAGGGTGACCTTTAATGGCTAGGCCTGCTACACTAAAACAGATTTTTCTGAATGTGGGAAAGCACCAACTAGAAGAGAGAGTAAAACAAAGGAGCAACAGAAATACCAACACTGCCACGCCTTTGAGGCATTATTACTTGAGGTTCAAATGTCTGATGTGATTCAATTAATCTTTTTAGGATGCAGCTACATTTGAAGACGCACAAAAGCATGCTGAACAGGCTGAGGGAAATGCACACATGAAACAGTGAGGTGATAGCCTCCACCCCAAGATTGAGATTGCAATGTGTCAGCTTCTAGCCCATCACACATAAACCAGACAGGGACTAGCTTCTTGTCTGCCTCACTGTGACACTGTGATTTTGCTGTCTGGTGCATTTTGGGTCACATCTGTTGGCTGCATTCTCATCTCCGTGAGATTTGTGCTGGCTGATAGCTTCAAGCCATGGCTAGCTATGCCTGCGGCTCTCATTCCTTTCTTAGGATGTCTCCAGGGGAACATAGTATGTCTAATGTAGGAGTCTTGACCTTATTAATCAATACATGGTGTCTACATCCAGGCAGTGCCATATGTTTCAGGCTAAGAAACTTTATTACGCTTACAATTATTTATTAAAATGTATTTATTAAAACCATTTATTAAAGCTTACTCTACTTTATCAATATCAAACTTTTGAAACAGATTTGTTTACAATAAACATGGCTGTTTCTCTTTGGCTTTTGCGTGTCTTTGGCTCCTGCATTATCCCATCTCTCATGACAAACTGATTAAAACAACACTGCTTCAACCCTAAAATTTGGCTCTCGTCTCCACGAGGCTTTAAATTTCACCATGCTTGTCTGTGCTCCAGCCTAGGGAGGCCTTTTGCTAATGTTTCATGTCTGTGTCGTGAATGAAACCCTTGATTTCCTTTTGTAGACACATGTAATCTAAAGGCATGCAACGTTTTGCAAATGTTGGCTCGTATATTAATTTCATAAGGTCTTATTTGGTCTGTCGACCAAGTTTTGATTACTTCCATATTGGTCTTAATTGCTCTAATATCCCCAAAGACTTTCCCGTTCCGCGTATCCCTTTATCTTTGCTTCTTTTATCTCTTGCTGTGAGAGTCCAAAATTGCTGACATATTCAGTGGGTTTAAATCCTGAGCGCTGCAGAAGAGTTTTCAAATCTGTTTTAATTTTCTATACTCAGCTGAGGGCCATGATGCATTCTGTTCCGTTAATCTGTTTTTAATCATAGCTGTAAATGCTAAAGCAGTGCAGGAGAGAAATGGCGCATAACGTGAATCTAGACCGAGCACGCTTTTGTGGAATTGAATTCTTATTCTCGTCTACCTACAAGGTTTGTTTTTCTGGATTCATACCGAGTTGACTTATAGCAAAAGGTAATGGATCCAGAGTTATGGTACTCTACTGAAGAAAAGCTCAGGTTTCGAGTGTTTAACATGAGCACTAATTATTATTATCTCTGTAAGTAATAGTGTCACAATAGGACAAATAGGTAGAGAGTTACTATTTATATTTTATCTCTTCTCAGCTAGGATAAATTCAGCTGCATAAAAGTAGTACTTTAATAGCAATGGTACCAACTGCTCTTACTAAGCGCTCCAGGGGACCGAGTCCTCATCCATCTCTTTTCCGTTCTGGAGGTCATCTGTTTTATACTCCATGACATGCAAAAGCGCTTCCTAGACTGCAAAGGTTCACACTCCCAGATGCCAAACTCCTCATGAGCAGGAAGAGAGGGGACAGAAGCATGTGCCTCTCCTACCACAGGCCTCTTGACTTTTATCTTTCTCCCAAGGCCTGAGCTATCTTTCCTTTATGTCTTATCTAGAATAAAGTTGTGCTACGAAGTCACCCGTAGACCAGATAGCTACTGGTCCTCATCCCTACTAGTTAGGCTATCCATAATCATCCTGGCTAGAGACTTGACAACACTTGAACAAGGGGTTTTGTGAGCCAGCAGGGGTAGGTTGGATGAGGAGCAAGGGGCTGGAGGTGAGCACCTCTTACCACACTTAGTAACTATTAAAAATTCATGTTTGATTATATTTACAAGGTTTCTGCTATTGTAGTTTGACCTATGAAGTCAGCTAAAATGTTTCAAAGTGCTGCCTGTTCATTCACTATTCCTTGCATTTAAAAATAGCATGTCTTATTATTATATTTTCTTCCCAAGTTTAATGGACAATATACAGTATACTATTGTATTCATGTGAAAAGGGAAATAGCAAAGGCATAGGATTAGAGAAAAAGTGTAAAGAGGAAGGAAGTGAACAAAGGCCGAGTTGTTAATAATTTCATTTGCAAAATCTCTTCTGTGGAACAAACACACAGCATGTGTTTGTCCTATCAATGGAGAGTTACTTCCTCAGAAGAAAACGCTGGAGCTCAGTGGGTGAAGGGTTACCAGGAGTAGGACATAATTCTGCTGCAGCCTCGGGCCACTTAGCTAAATGAATAAATACGGATGCGCAAAGCTCATGTCTTCAGGCATTTATCTTCTGAGTCCTCTAACTCTTTGTTCGAATTTGGACCTTTGTGCTGAGTTAGAATAAAAATAGAAAGAGCTAGTGTGAGGTAGGACGACTTTAATTCTTAGGGCTGTCTCTGAGTTGACAATGAACTCTTAGCCACCAGTCCAATATTTGTGTGCGTGGGGCAGGGTGCTTTCCCAATTTTAGTTTACAATTTAAAGGAAGTAGAATGACCTTTCTCAGGGTTCTCTTGGGTATAAATGAATAAATGATAGAAATTCATTATATACTGGTTGAAGCAAAACTTAGGAATTCTGGGAAAAAGTGTTTGGATAGCATAGACTCAAGTGAAGAATTCAACAACCATGACTTAGGAGGTTGTAGTATCCTGAATCACGGACTCAGATCTAAGGTGCTTGTACCTTTGTATGTTCCGGTGTCTACTGAGCATTTCCTGGCCTCAGTGTTTTTCAGGTGTCAAAAGCAGCACTTCAGATAGACTCCAAGTGATATGCTTGATGCAATAGACAAACATTTTGTTTTTCCAGACAGTTTTGATAAAGCCCAAGTATGGACTTTGAGTAGAAACTATCTCTTGAAAGTGGGATGAAGAAAGCATGCTAAGCCAATAGGCTAAGAATGACTGAACAGTGGGATGACTGATCTGCTATCTTACTCTGCTTCCAAGTCTAGAACCACTCATGTTTCCTGGGGTTGGATGGGGCTATATTCTGACAGACCCAACTGAAGTTGAAAAGGGATGCAATACATTGACCCTCAAATGGCATGGCTTGAGAAAACCGTCCACTGTGCAGGACGGTTGTTTATCGTCCTGGCTAAGCTGGGTGATGGGAGCTGTGGCTCTCTGCTGCCACCGTGACTCAACAGAATAAGTAATTTGCTGCATATCAACAGCCCTAGGAAAAGGTTAAAATCCAAAGTCCCAACAATGGCTCCTATAGAATTCCGATTGCTTTTGTACACCATATGACATCATAAAAATATAAGCCGAACCATTGTACATTGAGAACTGTCAGTACCAGGGTGAAACGTGCTCCCTCACCAACCCTCATTGGAACTGTGGCCATCAAGCAGCATTTCCAGAAGAAAAGGGCTTTTCTAAATGGAAATGTCTACTCTAACACAGACCTCACTGTTCCTGATTTAATAGCGTGGCTACTCTCTGATAGGACAGATTAATGATGGCACCTGCTTGTGGCTTTGAAGGGCCAGTGTCATGTTTCTGTCATGCATAATCCAAAGCCAATTTTCAGAACAATCTTAGAACTCCTGGGCCTACACAAGCCGGCAAAAACTGGTCCTTTAAGTTGTCATATTCTCCTAAGTGCTACAAACCTCCTCCAGTCACGTGTCTCCAGCTCATTCTCATCAAAGTCACCGCTGTACACACATACTCATTTATTTCATTATGGAGGCACTCAAGGGACCATGCAAAAAACAGCCACTCTTATCAATGCTGCTTTCACAGCAAAACAGGAAATAATGAAGTAAACCAGAGAGTAGATAATCTAATTGCCACTTCTGATAAATACCATGAAGGAAATAAACAGGATATTATGGAAGAAAATGTTTGTGAAAGATCTCCATGGAAAGGTTTACTTGCCCTTTTATTTTCTTTATAGAATTCTTTATAGTCCTCCTTACGTGCAAGGAGAGCAGGCTCTCCCTCTGATCCACCCCTCTCTGGGTTTGCTTTCTTCTACCTGTTGCTGTAACACAGAAAGCTCGAGAAGGAATAATTAATACAATTCCCATTGTTTCTTCTTCATTCATAGGGCCTTCCCTCATGAATTTTCTTAGTATTATTTCTCTTGCTGTGAATGGAAGTTAAAGAATCCGTCTTATATAAACCTCTTTCCACAAGGTTTATGCCTAACGGAAGGTGAGAAACCCCTGCTAGGAGACAACTGGTTATGGGAGAGGATAATTTTGGAGAGATCTTTCCTTAATTTTTTTCCCTAGTGTCCGAAGCAACAACTTTACATCTCTAAGTAGACATGCAACACATTAGGGTAAAACAATCCTTATTTTTGCATCTGTGTACATAAGCCATGCTTTATTTTGTATCATTCCTTGTCTGCTAAAGCCACACACATATGCTTATAAACAAACACAGTCATCATAATCCTACAGTATATAACAGAAAGCAAATATTGATCTTAAAGAAACATCACTGCCCTTTAGATTTGAGAGGGTTTTCTCCCATCCCTGAGAGTTTATACCATACTTTCTGTAACCTCCCTACCTTCCCAGGCACATGAATGTTACACTGCACAGCTCAGCATGTAACCAAAGTCCAGGATGGGGGCCAAATTCTTAATGTCTTAGCTGCCATGTTTTTTTCTCTCAGAGTGAATTGATATTTGCTTCATTTCCAAGCTGGCCTGCTGTTAGCAGTGATGGAAATCTGTGACCACAATCTTGGGGAGGCTTCCCAGAATTCAAGCTGTGCAGATCTGAGTTAGAAGGCTGAGAGGAATTTGTGGCTTGGCAAGGTGACATTTTATTTAAAATATGCTAACAGTGTTTATAAGGCACATTTAGTACTTTTACAACATTTTAAAAAATCAATGAAAATTTCTTGGTAATAAAATATGTTTTCCAGGAAAATTGTTTTGAAAGTTGTAGTCCAACACTCTCAAAAGCAAATAATTAGATTCTTAGCTTAATAGACATCAATGGCTCAGGAAGGGAGTCTTTTTTAACCCTACTCTTATTGACTTTTCTCAGGTTGTTTTCCAATACAGTTTTATTTTATAGTCTCCTATCTAGTCAGAAACACAAACACACACACACACACACACACACACACACACACACACGCACACACACATGCACACACACATACACAAATATACACACATATACACATACATACTTGCAGGAAACTCAATTTTAGCTAATAAAGAAGCTCCTTTATTATGATACAATTTTCTGAGTTCCTGAGATTTCTTCCATTCCCCTTGCCCCACCACCTCCCTCAGGTCTGCCTTAGGGATTTCCGAACTATATATTAAAGATTGAAAAAAATATGGAGTTTTTGTTTGTTTTGTTTTAACGTTCACCATGTTCACTAAAATGGCTGAAGTAAGGCATAAGGATACTTAATGGTCCAGCTGTAAGACAGAACATAAACACATCA
Organism: Rattus norvegicus; assembly: GCF_021556685.1. Classification (NCBI taxonomy): domain Eukaryota; kingdom Metazoa; phylum Chordata; class Mammalia; order Rodentia; family Muridae; genus Rattus; species Rattus norvegicus. The sequence continues at coordinate 50,748,313 of NC_141551.1, forward strand.
AAATGACGAGGGCATTAAGATAAAGTTCACAGAAGCAGAAAGCAGCTGCAGATGGACAGTCAAGAGCTATCCAGTCATGGTTTATTACAGAGCAAATGAGAGGAGAGGCTAGAGGAAAGGCCTAGAGCAACTGCCATTGGAAGTGGATGAGAGGCACTCTCCATTCTCCCACAGAGAATAATAAAGGGATTTACCCCAGGAATTTTGTATTCAGCAGCTACCTCAAGAACAGATTCTGGGTCTCCTGGACTCCTAACTGCTGAATCAGTTTCCTGATGCCTGTGGGTGTGTGTGTACCTGTACAGTTCCCTGGCTACCACTGCCGCAGTTCATTAAATCCTTTCAGTAGAGCACCAAGAGGTGGCCGTGTGCACTTATATCCTTAGGGAGTTTTGTGGTGTTTAGTGATATTTTCTTTGCCAATGTTTTGTTGTTGTTGTTGTTATTCTGACTCTGTTGTGAAAAATATCACATTTTCTGAATAGAGCAAGTGACTGCTTGCAAAAATCACACACTCAAAGCAATAAACATTAGCTGGTGGACTGCGAATCCCTCTGATTTACAGACGCTCTCTGTTAACTCAGAGAAATGGCAACCAATTTTTAAGTTCTCTCGCTCTACTTCCTTCCCCAGTGCCAATGTAGAAACCACAGCTCTCATCTTAAAGGGAATAAAACAGTTTATTCTGAAGCCGATATGAGTGATCGTGGCCTGGTAACACACAGTTAGGTTACTCCCTAACTTCCATATTCCAATGTGGAAGCAAGCAGTTTTACAGGTTTCTATAGTTTACAGAAAGTCACTAATCAAGGCAACTTTAAAATACGTCATTGGAAGCCAGGCCTTGGTACACCTGCCTTAAATCTGCTGGTGGGCTAAGGCAGGGTGATCTCTATGAGCAAGTTCCTGGACAATGATACACAGAGAAACCTTGTCTTGAGAAACTGAAATAAATTGGCGGGTACACCAAAAAAAGCGAGTACATGAGGATAGGGGAATCTTTTCTAATGGGCCCAAGGTGTTATCTGATGACTTTCTCAGCTCATGGATTGGTGGAAGCAAGTGTTCGGCTAAGTTGATAGCTTCTAAGAGGTTTTTATTTATTATCAAGAGATGTTAGTTCAGATAGAGAGCAGGGCAAGGAAAGGCTGTTCCTAGAAGGCTAAAACTAGCCCGAGATAAAGTAATTAGCCTCTGCACCTACAAAATTCCAGGCCCCTCACAGTACTGAAATCCCAATCCATTCATCAGTCCCTGCAGATTCAAAAGCTCCTACTGGTTATTTGTTCACAGCCAGGCACAGCCTCTCTTTAGGAAACGTTGTTCGCAACTGGCAAACAGATTGGCAGAATCATCCTCACAGTCAGACCAAATGCTGTGTATGCTCTTCCCTTTCCGCACGGAAAGTTGGGTCCTGACCACACTGAACCTTCCATTGTTTGTAGAAGATGCTCAACGTTCCTCTGAAGTAGACATTTCTAGTTTCTTTGGAGACTCAGTTGTGCCATGTAATGTTGTTCTGGAAATTGCCTTATAAAAGGATGTCTTGCAGAAGCAGACACAAGAGAGGATGCTTTGCTGAGCACAGACACATGGTGTTTTTTCTGGAAGGGGCTGGTGAAAGGGCAGGTGATGTTTTGAGCAGACACTCGAGAGGACACGTGATGCTTGGGAAGAATATAAGTATAACCCAACAAACATGGACAAAGCTATTGCATTGGTTTACCTTGTAAATATTGCTGGTCATTGTTGGGCTTTGCTGACAATGGTCTTCACCCATGATGTCATTGTTTGTAATGACTTAGTAGATAGAAATGGAGAAATGCAAAGAACTCATGATATACTGGTGGCTTCTTGCCACTTTTGAAGACTCAGGTTGTTTGGGATACCCTCAAAATTTCTCATGGATGAAGTGCCATTGCTGACTCATGGATGGTGTTTGCTAGTGGCTCAGTGGCATCACTGCTGATTCGTGTGAACTGAACTGCTGATATCCTGACAACGGACTCCCTTTGTCCTATTAATCTTTCCCATCCACTACCTTTGGTGGGTAGTGGGCCAGAAGCGAGGTTAATGCATTTAAGTTCCCTCATAAAAGTAGGTCTTGAACCAACTAAGCCTACATTTGTCTGCCTTATTGCCTTTTGTTCAAGCTACAGTCTTTTGTCTTTGAAGATTCTCCAGTGAGCAAACTCCCATGCTTCCTCCTATCTGATGGCTCAACTCCTAGTGACATCATCCCTAACAACAGTGTCTTTCTGCATTCAGGACTAGATTTTCTTTCTGTGTTACCACAGGCCTGTAACTCATATCTTGTGTTCAGAGTGAGAACCTAGAATCATCATTTATGAAAACCATGCCTTTAATCACATCATCGAACTCAGAGCTGGAGTATTTTATATTATTAGATTCATACCTCTTATCCTTAGGAGAACCAGGGGCAGGTGCTGGGTATTCAAACTATGTTTACATAATATAAAACGATAATCTGCTTTTTCTATGAGCTGCATTTCCTGTAGAGCATCATTTCAACTTTTATAGTTTTGCTTGTTTTTTTAATAAAGGACACTTTGCTTAAATATTATAAGAAAACATAATATTAAAAAATTCCAGTACATTTGAATTTATTGTTGTTCTCAAAATGTTCACATGATAGTTTATATATATTTGGCCCAGGGAATGACATTATTAGGAGGTGTGGCCTTGTTGGAGTATGTGTATCTCAGTGGGTGTGGGCTTTAAGACCTGGAAGCCAGTTTTTTTATTTGTCTTCAGATGAAGATGTAGAAATGTCAGTTAACATGCTATTTATATATATATATATATCTAATTTGTATTGACTTCTTTTAAAATTTGATTTCCATATTTTTTTGCATTGGCAATTTATTTACTGTATCAACACACACATACGCACACATACACAACTGTATCAAGCATGGTCTCAACTCTCAGGACTGACTATTCTTTGTCATGTCTATTATAATATCCACAGAAAAACAGATTATCACAGATTTAAAATAAAATGTACTGAATAATGAGTCTGATACCATAAATTAAGGAAATGTGTGTGGAAAAAATTGATTATTTTGTGTGCGATCCCTCGTCAAACATCTAATTATCCATTATATATTCAAAATGTATAGTCAATGCTATTATGGTTCTTTTTATATATTCTGGGTATTTTATTTGCTTTTAATATTTACCTTACAAAAGTCTTCAGCACAAGCATTATTGTAGGTTGGTGGTAAACCTACAGAAATGATTGCAGTGGCGCTAACGGTATGTTCATGTGTTAAGATCATTAGCCAGTCTGTGAAGAACTCTCATAGCACATGATGAAATGGAAAGTGTACAGACTTCATTTATGGAGTTTGCAAAATGTAATATTATCAAGTATTTATTATTTCATTATTTTTATACAACATGAAATTTTGTACTTATTAAAGAAAGGAAACTTTAGAAGATATGATAGGAATTCTTTTATATTAATAGAATACATTATTTTAACTCAAGTTAAACGAGGGAAAATGAATGGCGATGAAACTGGTACAGTAGAGCAGATCTCAGCAAACAGTTGGTAAAGGACAGTGACAATTCACAGTGACAATTCACACTCTGGAGGTAGGGGAGGGTCTTCATTGTATAATATCTTTAGTGGTCTTTCCTGGTTTTTGTTTCTTTGCTTGTTATTGGTTTTAGTAGTTTGGTTTCAAAACTCTTTCAGAATTTGAAAATTCTTCTCAGTTTGAGAAATAAGGAAGAACAAGCAAGACACCATTGGTCTATGATCCACAGGTGAAGACTTCTGTTCTATACAAGAAAAGATGTAGCAACCAAATAAAGATGACTGTATCCTAGTGAAAAACAGAACAACTGCAAAGTTACTTGGGGACTGAAAGCAAAATGAAATGTTGTCTGTGTGGAAGAGGACACCTCCAAGTGGCACAGTTATACTGGAAGAGTCCGCGATGATGCTGAGACGCTCTGAAGAGAAGCATTAGGATACTCTACAGCTTAGGTTCAAATATTCTAGGAGAAATGGAGAAGGAAAAGAAAGTGGGAGCCAATGACTGATCTTGCTAATTTTTTTAACATTTATTTGTTATTTGTGTGTGTGTGTGTGTGTGTGTGTGTGTGTGTGTGTGTTTGAGAGAGGGGTAGTGGACAGGGAGAGAGAGAGAGAGAGAGAGAGAGAGAGAGAGAGAGAGAGAGAGAGAGAGAGGATCCACTTTAGCCTAAATCTCATGTCAGGGTTCCAAAAACACTTGGGAACCACGGGTCTTTGTTTCCCTTCCCAAGTCTCCCCTACAGTTACATTCGATAATCTCCATCTCCGTTTTCTACTTTTCAATACTGCTTATCTCTTTAATTAGCATGTTTGAGGTGAACGGTGAGCTGCCATATCCCCAACTCAAGTAACATTCTGCCTGCATTTTCCTTTTCCGACAATATTTCACTGATATATTCTAGTTGTGACTTTACTACGTAGCTGCACCTTTATCTAAGAAATAATATTAGATGGGGGTTCATAAAACTTCCAGAATCATTTGAAAATCCTTTTGTTTCATGCTGTATTGAAACTGGTTTCTTACTACCTGTCATGTGTGTTTCTTTTGCTCATTGGAATATAAGATTACAGTCAACTTAAAATTTCCCCTGGCGAATTGTTGGGAGCTATATGAAATGTTCTCAAAAGGTCATTGAAACACGAGTTCCAGAAGCTTCCAAAGTTAACAAGTAGAATGGATAATTCTACATCTGGAAAACAGCCCAATAAGGAATCAGATGCAATATCAACAATCTATATTCATTTAGTCGAAGAGAATGACTTCTCTCCAGTGTGCTACATCTGGAAATATAAATGTGAACTGTATACCTGGTACCTTGAGGAGATCTGAGAAAGAAGGCAGACAGATTAGCCAAGTGTGAACTGTAAGCAATACTTACAGTGCTAGAAGAATGTCTACGTTCAACTTTAGGAAAGACAGGCACTGGCAAAAGAGCAAGACAAGCAATTGTGGAGTTTAGTCCAAGGCTTCATTTGGAAGAAAACCTGGTTTGCTTTAGAGAAGTGATCTTAGCATCATCAGCATCAGAGGAAAACTCAATTGAGTAGATTGAGCCATTTATTTCTCCCCTTTGGCATCACGGCACACATCCAATGTGCTGGTTAATTATATATGTTTACTTGAATGGGCCACAGCAAACTTGTTCCCTCTCTGTAACCATAGACACCTATTTCCAGCTCTTCCTCCTAGAAGGTACATTTTTCTACTGAAGGAGAAACACTTTGAATATGGCTGCTTAAAACAAAGCCTCAAACATATACCCCCATGGGACAGTAAATTATGAATTGCCCCCTCTTGAGTTTCAAGTACAAATATCATTAAATCAAAGACTTGAAAGGCTGTGTGTTAAGCCTCTTCACCCTATTATAAGAGATAGTCTCTTGTCTTATTTATTCTTTTGAAATTTAGGCTTTGGATATAATTTTATGGGTTGGGGAGGGGCGATTCTTAAGTGGAACTTTGAAGATAAACTTGTTTTTCTACTCTGGTACAATCCATTTAAACTCACCATCCCAGTGAGCTCTGGACTCATTTTTAGAAGAAACTATATCCCATAGTCCAGAATTCCCCAAGATCTTTATTTATTTGATTTCTGCTCCCTGGGACCACGGCCCCATGACATGCAATTCTCAATTCTGTGTGCCTCCCAGGAAACGGCATTCATAAAAATAATTTCACAGCCGACTTCAATGCCAAACCAAGAATAAAACATTCTAGCACATTCTCATGAAGAAGCCAACCATGGACAACCACTGCTCCATTCTTTTTACACTGAAAAGACACCTCTCAGTAAATGCCATCAAAACCCTCTCCAGAACACACCACACAGTGACCTGCTTCTAATAGATGTGTCCTTGGATCCTGGACTCCAATATAAGCTAACTGGAAGGGGTTGGGGATTTAGCTCAGTGGTAGAACACTTGCCTAGCAAGCACAAGGCCCTGGGTTCGGTCCTCAGCTCCAGGAAAAGAAAAAAGAAAAAAAAAAAAAAAAAGAAAAAAGCTAATTGGAGCTTCACCAATTCCAGCTACTACAAATTTGAGGACATTATCAACGTTCACATCTTAGCAATTCTTTTCCTATTAATGAAGTACTTTGCAGGAGGGAATTCATATCAACCAAGTACAGAGAAGCTTCAAGCACTGAGAGTTCAGCATTGTCTCTTCCAAATTCAGTCACACACAGGTTTCTTCCTCCTGTTGTCCCTGGAGGACCACACTTTCTGCTCAGTTCCTGCCTGGCCTTTGTGGACATTCTGTGCCCTAAACCTCTTTCTCTCACCAGCCTACCTCAAGTTCCTTGTAGATTTGAGTGCGCTTTACTTAACAATCTGCCCAGTACCATCATGACCACATTTATTAAAACAAGATGGGAAAGCTTTCTGATAAGGGGAGGCTCCATCACAACCTAAGTAACCATTTGCAGACAGAGCTTCTCTCTGCATACTCCTGTGCTTTCTAATGGAAATTGCAAACAAACAACCCGGCCCTGGGGAGAGGAGGATCTCTCTGTGTCCCCACAATACTGAATGCCTTCTGATCTTGATTTATTAGGTCTTACAAGACAGGCAAATGGCTGGATATTTAAGTACACATACACCCAAATGTTTGCACACAGAGCCTGAGTTTACTCAATAACTTCCAGCAAATCACACACACACATAGTATAGTGTATATAGTATATATATATATATATATATATATATATATATATATATATATACTATATGTATAGTCATGGTCAAGGTATGTTCGGCCATGCCCATTATGAATCCATCATGTCTCAGATCCAATCTCTCGCAGAGTGGTTGAATAAGCTGTCGGACCCACACGAAGGTCTCTTTCAAAGAAAGAAGTTTCTTCTCTCGCTGAAATCAGAGCTTCAGCTTCCCCTCTCTTCCATCATGGAACTCCTGGGGTAACATCAATTATTGGGGCTCCAATATTTCAACAGTTTTAGGCTGAAGGGAGAGGTATCTCTTTAGAGTATTTCCTTTCTTAAAAGTGTGATTAAAAGGGGCTTGGAATATGTTGACTGTGGCTGGTTGCTCTTTCATTGTATCCACACAATGAAACATTGGTATACATGGATTTAAAACTCCACGGAGATCAGAAAGCGATTCCTGAGGAGGGCTGACCCCAATCAGTTTTCTGATTTTAGATGATGGCACAAAGCTACCAATGCAAGCAGACAAATTCCAACTAAATAGCTGAAGTAAAAATCTTTACTTGATTGCATCTTTAACTGAAATCTTGCCTATATAATATGGGCCATTCTCAATCGAAGAGCAAGACTCAGGGCTGAGCTAGACACAGTCACAGGATGCTGACTGATGCAATGAAGTGGAAGGAGGAAAGTGGGAGAAAGAAGCCAGGGCAGGAAATCCAGCCTCATATAATGAAGGGTCTTGAATGTCATGTCAAGGAGTCTAAATTGCATTCTGTGAGCTTTGGGGAGCCACTGACCTAATTCCAGATTGGAAATTAGAGAAACATAAAGCAGAGAGACTAATTATATGGCCTCTGCAAAAGATTGGGACCTGAGCCAATTTAGGGCATTGAGAATGATAAAGAACATTTCAGAGAAAAAAAATTTATAGACCTAATGACTATATTAGTCAGGGTTCTCCAGGGGAAAAGACTAAGTAAGGTGTAAGCTTCTATGTGTGTGTGTGTGTGTGTGTGTGTGTGTGTGTGTGTGTGTGTGTGTGTGTTCATTCTAAGAAAATGGCTCTTTCATTTAAGGATCTGGGGGAAAAAAAAATCAAAATCTGCAGGGCAGGAAGGAAGGCTGGAGATGTGTCCCAGGGAACAGTCTTCGTCCTCATTTAACTATGAAGATTGCCTGGTGGCAGAATTTGTTCTTGCCCTGGGGGAAGTCTGCTTTTGTTAACTGGGGAAAGAGACAGACTGTCACCGAGCACATCTGCTTTACTCAAAGTCTACCAATTTGAGTATCAATGTCCAAAACCCTATCATAAGACTCTAGCTGCCATGGCCCATTCAAGTAAACATACATAATTAACCAGTACATTGGACGCGTGCCGTGATGCCAAAGGGTGAGAAATACAAAATAAATGGCTCCGTGGCTCTTCCTTTCCATATTTGAGTGAATGGCGATGCCTTTTACCTTAGACAAAGTGCTGGTTACCTTTAACCCTCTACTTGACATACCCTGGGAAAAGATTCTTAATGAGGGACTATCTAGATCTGGTTGACCTGGAGTCCATGCCTGTGGGTGAGCATCTTGGTTGTTAATTGAGGTAGGAAGCCCATTGTAGGCTGCACCATTTCCTAGGCTAGAATGTCCTGAGCTGTGTAAGAGTGCAGAAAGCTTACAGACCATAAGCCATAGCACACAAGCATCAAGGTTGCCTGTTTATCCCCTCTCTGCTCTGACTGTGAGTGTGATGCTCTGAGTTCCTGCCTTGACTTCTTCAAAACAATGGACTGTAACTTGACATTGTGAGGCAAATACAGTCTTTCTGCTCGCAATGTCTCTTTTTGTCAGAATATTTTATTTCAGCAACAGAAATGAAGCCAGGGCGGACAGAAGTCCTGATAAGAGGGGACATATGCAATAGAAGAGATTTAAGAAGTTTTATTGATTATCAATGTTAAATCAAGTATGAAGCAAAATTTCTTCCATTTTAGTTTGTATATGAAAGGAGATGAACAAGAGGAGGGGGCTATTATGTAGTGTTTATACATGTGTCTTAGAGGCAGAGGCATTTTGGTTCTATAACCTAGACCAGCTATTTAACCTCTTTATGTATGATCTATAAAATTAGTCATTGTTTTTAATTTTTAAAGCTTTATTTACTTACTACCCCCCCCACACTCCGCTGTATATATGCATGTGCATATGCTTGTGTGTGAATGTATCTGTGTGTGGTGAGGGGACAACTTCCCCAGGCTCACTTGTTTTCTTCCACCCTGTGGGTGCTGGGACTCAAACTCAGAAGTCAGGCTGGGTAGTGTTTGCCCTCACCCACTGAGTTATCTCCCTGGTCCTGCAAAATGAGATTTTCTGAGAAACAAATATATTGTTGACACAAAGTAGCTCATCAGGAAGTGTCTATCCATAGGATACAGAGACAGTGTTCGGTCTGTATTTTCACTCTGTTGGTCTGTGCCGTAAATCAAGAACACTAAACAGATATCAGCCTTGTCCCCCGTGCCAAGATATTCTCTGGGGACATAGTTGCTGGGAGGGTCCTAAGTGACATTGTCTTCTGTTACAGTATGCTAAATGACTCCATGGTGACTTGAAACAGATAATGAACCCCACTAAGGACCTGTGTCAGAACCAGGGAATAAAGCAGACCCTGGTCTAGTTAGAGTCTGTTATTCACTGTATAACCAATGTCTGAAAGATCCAGTAATGGACTCACAGCATTTCATAAGTTCATAAAGTTCATAAAGGCTGTAAATAAGTATCACTTTTACAGAACAGTCCCTTTAAGATAATTTAACTACAGCTAACGAGATGCCATCTTAACTTTCTTCCTCATAGACATGAAGGGAGTAGCTTTTTCAAGTTGATGCGATAATTTAAGGATGGCTTGATACGTCATTCATGAATGGATATACTGTAGGTATTTCTCAATCAGATGTGATGCTCAGAACACAGAGGAGGGGGACTGTGAACCATGGGCCATGTCTGTATCTCTGCTTGCTTTTCAGAAAGGTTTATTGTAACACTGCCTCATTCTTCTGTATCTGGCGACTATTGCCAGTCAGGGATGAACAGTCACCACAGAACATTGCCTTTAACGTTCTTCCAATAACGTAAACTGATACTTGTTGTACCCAATCAGGATCACTCCCGATCAGTTTGAAAGATTCTGATGCTCTCAAGGTCATGTTCAAAGAATAATTTTATGCTGATCTCATGGGCAGAAGGATCCAAAGAGTTAGAAACAAAAAGGGTGAACAGAAGAAAGAACTGTGGCGTGGAGCTATTCCAGTGACCTTTGCCAAAGGGAGACATGAGATCCACCCTCTGTGCTGCTTTTTCCTAAACCAGGACTCAGATACTATGATCACAGTTTCAAGTTCTGGGTCAATTTCAGAATAAACCAAAGAGGTCTGTCCACTTCCGCTGTGCCTCAGTTCTCACCGTAGACACTAATGAGATACCATTGTGAAATCACAGATAGTAAGGTGCTTGAGGAAGGACACAGCTGACTGTGATTTTACAGATATTTGGGTCTCTATTCACAGACCTCGGTGGACAGATTGGATCAGGGAACTGCCTTGAATGATGGGCAGCATGGAAGGAAAAAAAAAGCACCAGGCACATCCATCAATCTCAATGCAAACATCGTCACTTCCAAGGGGCTGATGTCTGAAGAGGGGGAGGTAATTCCTGCAGGAGGCTCAAAGAAAGAAGCAGGAGAAAGAAAAAAAAAAAGAAAAGATTGCATTTACCTGAGTTGCCAAATCACAGCAGATGGTGAGATCTAAAGGGAGATAAACATTAGAGCCGGGAAGTAAGCAATTCATCCTGTCAGCCTTTAAGGGCTGCTGCAGCTGAAGGATCAGTTGAAGAACTAGATAGAGTCTGTAAGGCAGCGGTGTTTGACAACAATCAAGCCTGCCCATCAGAAGGACGGATGGAGAGGGGACCCGCAGAGAGAAGTGAGGTCCTGCAGCAACTGGAAACACTCCCGAAACTGGTGGGAGGCAAAGAGCAGAGATTAAGCAGGTGTGAGTAGTTGGAAGAAAATAGGTCATGCTAAAAGCAGGAGCTAATTGGCAGACAAGTGAAGCAATAGTTTCTGAGGGTGGAATACAGAAGTGTCAGACTGCCTTGGGCCAAGAGAGCAACTCTAGGTTGGTACCACTGGATTCCAGCCATCCACATATCAGAAGTTAAATAGCCTGAAGGCAGGGGACCAGAGTTCAGGTGGCTGACAATGTAGGATGGCTATGACAGGCTCCCAGGATGGCTTTCAGAGGTTGCCTCTTGCTCTTAGATGCTTGGCCTACACATTTGCATTTGTTCTTTGGGTCGTTGGTTCCTTTTCTCATTTATTCTACAAATGTCTGTTTTGCTAAGTTTCTTATCATATGCCAGACAATGCACTTACTTCTAGAAATGTCATGCTAGATGAGCAAGATAGGGTTTTCCCTTCTGGAGATCACATCATAATAGGGGAGATGCTAGTTTAGAGCTACATGGGATTTTTCACTTTTTTTCTTTTAATGAAAAATAATTCTCATAATCATAGATATAGCTATGTATTATATGGCACAGGGATCATTGAGAAACTTGTACAAAGCATAGGACAAAGTCAGTCCACATTACTATAACTAAAACTCATTTATTTCCCAGATGCTGTGGCTCTTATTCTGCTAACAAGATTCCATACAATTCCTTTATTTAAAGTTCTTTCTTCACCTAAAGTTTTATTAATCATAATTAATTGAGAAAATGCAGTTGTTTGATAATATTTTTAATAATTCTTTTTGAAAATTGTATTCATACATACATGCATACAATGCATTTTGACGATACTCACCTCGAACTCCTCCCTCTAACGTCTCTCAGATCCCTCCCACTCCTCTTTATGACTTTCCATCTTTTTGTTTTTGTTTTTAATAGACGACTTAGTCTAATCGGTGCTACCTATACACTCATGGAAGTGGTGTTATTCACAGAATCATGGAGATCAACCTGCCGGGAGCTACACCCTTGAAGATAATTGATTCTCCCTCTGTGTGAAGTCATCACAATAGTTCTTCAGCCATGGATGGGGACCCATAAGCCCCTCCATGCTGGAATGTTGATTGGCTTGACGTTGGGCAGATGTTTAGCAACCACAGCTACTGTAAAGTCATGAGTGCAGTGGTCCTGGCCTGTGCAGAAGACCCTGTTACATTCTGGTTCCTCACAAACTCTGCTTTTATAGCTTTTCAACTCCCTCTTTCTCCAAGGTCCCTGAACTTTAAGGGCAAATCGGTTTGATACAGTCTTCCCAAGTATGGCGAGCACACATAGACACTTAGTCTTTGTACTTTGGCTAGTGTACTTTTTCTGAATTAATTGCCACATATTGTACAGCAAAGCTCTCAGATTAAGATTGAGAATTAATCTATGTGTATAGAGAACAATTGGATATGATGTCCATTTAGCAAAATAATAATAAGTGGTTCAACCCTGGAGCCCAAGAGTTCACTCAAAATGGCTGATGATGGCATTTACATTACCAGGAATATGCTTCTTCTTGTAGAGCAGGTCGTAAGTACAATTTTAAAAAGGGTATCAGTTACCCCAATAGCATCTGTGCCCCTAATGCATCCGTGTTTGTGACTTGCCAAGTCAGCCATTATTGTATCTCGTAGAGTTCACAGCTAGGCAAAGCTATTGATTATGTTTTCCTTCTAAAGCCTGAATAGCTCCTTCAGGAACTATGCAAGTTAGCCAGCTTCTTGGCCAGAGCAATTTGATTTCTTCAGGTCCTGAGAAGAAGAATGTGTAGTGTCTTTAGTAATGGAGTCTTGCCATAAAATTTCTGGTGGGCAAGCCACGGCAAGTCTCTAGGGGTTTCTAGTCTCTTTTTAGGGGTCTTTTGATACATACACATCTGACCAACAACTCCAGGGTAGTATTCCGTGCCTTCATTGAATGTTTTATGTGGCATCCTATGGCTTCTGAGAGGGGACATTATTTACTGTGTACTTTTATATGAAATGTATATATTAAATGAAGATGGATGGATAGATAGATAGAGCTGATAAAAAGTACATTTCTGCATGGCTATTTTAAACATCCTTAGTGTTAGTACATTCTCCCAACTTTCTTCTCTGCCCTCCTTCAAATCCCTCTCCCTGTTTATCTCCTTCTCTATTCTCTCTCCTTCTCCTTCATATCATTGTGTTGATATGAAACCTAGAACATGAGTCAATAAACTTTTCCTTAAGGACGTAACTATAAAGCTGGCTGTTATAGCATACTTTGGAAGTAGAGGCAGGAGAATCACAAGTTCAAAGTCAACAATTTCAGCTACATAGTGACTTTATGATTAGCCCTGGCTTAAAAGAAGTTTTTAACTGCTTCAAATGCCTTAGCCATGTGGGGCACATAGCGTCTTTCATATTTATCTGAGTCTGCCATCACAGTGCAGAAGTATCCATAGCCATGTAAAGAGAACTAAGGTTGGCTGTGTTACAATGAACAGTGTCTATGAATACAGGAGGCAAACCAAGACTGGCTCATGGATGAACTTGCTCAACTCCCAACCTAGTATTATATATGAGGTCCAAGCTCTGGGGTATCATGTAAATACTGATTTGAAGGTCATAATTTCCTACCACACTGGTAAAAGTTCCAATTCCCCAATTATTTAATGTATTTTATTACCTATCTTTAATGTAGATGCTGTGGAATTTGGAATTACTCAAATAAGGAGGAGGAACTGAAAAGTATGGGAGACCTACTTTGAATGGTGTTACACGGCTTTGATGTTTCATTCATAAATGTCATTTACTACATTGTTTCTATTTCTTTTTAAAAGACATATTTATTCATTTGTGCATGTGTGTATGTGTGTGTATGTGTGTGTGTGCGCGTGTACATGAGCATGCGTGTGTATGCATATGAATAAATGTGAATGGTCAGAGGGCAGCTGCATGAATTAGTTCTTCCCTTTCTCCATGGAGGTCCTGGGAATCAAACTCAGGTCATCGAGGGTAGGAGTGAGTTATAGTACTTGCTGAGCAATTGTACCAACCAACATTCCCTGCTTATTAACCTACCCATTTTACAGATAAACCAGGATTGATGTAAAGAAGTCAATTCTCTACCCTTCAAACGTTCTCATCATTTACCATGTGTGATTGCTCTGCCTTAAACAAATGTATTGTGGTTAGAGATGGAACTCAGTGGTAGGGACTTTCCCTAGCATAGGCAAGGCCCTGATTTCAAGGCCAACATTACAATCAATCAATCAATCAATCAATCAATCAATATGCAGCTTTGCTTTTGTGCCCTTCAACCTGGCAATCTGTTTGTTAAACTGGAGAATCAAATGGATTCTCAGAATTTATACAGAATAAATTTCTGTATAGCATCTGTCTCTCTTCCCAGAGAATCTTCACCACATAGTTGTTTACTTAACATATAATCCTGTGTATCTCTGAGAATCTAGCAGGGGAGGTCAGTAGGTGAAAATAACAGGTAAATCTAGTGTTTATGCTATGCTGGATGCTGTTTAAAATGCTCACCACAAACTATCCAAAGAATCAGGCTTCTGGCCATCATGGCAGAAACATGACTATGCTATTCTTTACTTTGATTCTGTAAATATTCAAGAAGGTGAGTTGCCTTCTGCAGTAAAACAAAGGAACTCCATTTCCAGTATCCACAATCACCTACACTGTGCGTGAAGAATACAAAAGCTGCATGTCCTCTCTTTTTTTACACACCAAGCTCCCCGGCCATGGTCACCTGACCTTAATCACTTTGGATCACCAAGGGCCAGGATAGTAATTTGCTCATGGAGGGATCTCAGTAAATATCTGCCTGGTGAGTTAATGACTCAGCTGTAGAGGCTAGATAATTAACTGAATGGGAAGAGAGCTGGACAGCTTAATACCTTCTCAGAGTCCAGTTTCTCTCTCTTCTAAGGAGTTGTTGTTTTAACTGCTTTGTTGATATAAAAGATTAGGGGTAAAGACAGAGTGACATTACAAGCTTGAGTGTAATCCTCTCAGGTTCTAGTCTATATAACCTTCAGCTTTCCAGAACTCTGATGTATATGAGAGCTTTGATTTAAAACCCCATCATAATATCTGCCTTACAAGACAGGGAGCATAATGGGAAATCTGTTATCTTTTTAACAAGACTTCCACCCTGCACTTTTTTATGAGCTATTCCCATGTGAGTGAAATGTGTGTACCTCCTTTTCTGGCAGCTCATCAAGGCCTACTGGCACCTTTCTTGGATCTCTGTTATCCAGGTAAACGAAGGTAGGGTCTCTCACCTAAGAAATGGAGTTAAATTCAGCATCACATAGCTCTAGGAACTTCCGAGATGGGGAGAGGAATTGTCTCTTGATTTACTGGCAAGAGTAGCAATGGGTCTCAGGGATGACAGTGAATTAAGAAGAGACAGGCATTTACATCATGTTTTATGGTTTCCTAAAAATGACAAGATAACCTAATAATAGCAGCTGTTACTCATAAAGTCGTGTTCTGCTCGAGGAGTTATAAATATTTTCACATTGAGTCCCCTCGACAACTCTACAATATAGTGGTATATTTGTACCTATTTTCTAGGTAAATAAATGGAGTCCGGGGGTAAGCCTGTTGCTGTGCTCTTGCTCAGACAGCTGCTGGGAAGAACATTAGAGCTGAGTCTCTCCACTCTTGGCCATTCTCTGATTCACTGGGACATTGAGGGAACAGGAACGGATCACTTTTGCAAAATGAATCAAGTAGGACTTTAGGACTTCCTGTTTGCTGAGAGACTCTGGACACAGTTTTACTTCATAAATCATTTAGATGGGAGCCAGAAGCATTATGTTCTTTTTCAGCTGCAATCCCAATAGGTTTGATTAGCAGAGCTGGTGGACATCTTGAGCTATTTGTGAGCCTACACGCCTTCCCTTCTCAAAGCCTTAACCATGTGGATGAAGACTGTCTCACTGAGAAATTTCAGGAATGGGGAGGTTAACAAAGAAGGCAGAGTAGAGAACAGGCATACCTGTGAGATATTTATTCTTTTGCCTCAAAATAAAGAGAATTTCTGTAGTGTCTGGGTTACGACCCAACTCTGTCGTTTTATAACTTCAGCCCAAATGAATGTCATTCCCCATGCCTGCAAGTGACTTTTGGTGAATAAGCTGCCCTGTGCCAGCATTTACCTTAGACACAGTGGAACTCACATAGACACAATAGGCCCACAGGCTGCCTCCTGGAGTTTGCCAGTGTATATTAATGAGCAACATGTTCAAGAGATAATTCTATCTTCTCTTGCACTATTTGCTTTTCTATTACTGTGATAAAATGTCATGCGCAAGGCAATCGTTAGAAGGAAGGGTTTATTTGGGTTTATGGTTCCAGTAGGATAAGTGTCTGGCATGTGGGGGAACATGGCAACAAGCAGCATGCTGGGACAGGACACTAATGGCTTTCAAGTTGAGCCATGAACCACAAGCTGGGAGCAAAGAGGCTGAATAGGGAAGGGTACATGGTTTTGAAACTACAAAGTCCTCACCCAAGTGGCATGCTTCCTTCAGCAAAGCCGTACCTCTTAAATCTACTCAGAGTAGTCAACTAAGGACCAAATATTTGAACATCTGAGCTTATGAGGAACGTTCCCATTGAAACCATCACAGCTCTTGAGAAGCTGCACATCTTGTGCGTACAGGTACTGAATATCTTCCCAGGGTATTTTCACAAAGACAGCCTTAACAGGTAATCACGAAGAGCACAGGGCTGTTCTGCTGCCTGGCCAATGTAACAGAGATCATGGCTTCTTAGGAGATTAAACCTCCTTACAATAGAGTATGTTAGGCTCCCTCAGCTGGGAGGGTAACTGTGTTCATTTTCTGTCTGAGCAACTTTTCATTAACACAAGGTCTGGAGAGGCAAACAGTACAGGAGATGAACTAAAAGCTCTTTGCTAGGTTGAGAGAAAGAAAGGCCTTTGCTTTTGCCCCAGGAATCTCATGTGTTCTGCTAGGCTAATGCCTTAGCCTTCAGACAACACAAAAATCCCAGTCTTCATGATTCTTGGCAAAACCTAACATCCCACCTCTCAATAAAGTCCAAGACCATCTGCGTGTACAGCATGTCTTAATCAGAATGTAAACCAGAGTCTTAGCTATTTACTTATTTGTTTGTTTGTTATTTGTTTGCTTGTTTGTTTGAGACAGGGCTTCTTTGTGTAGCCTTGACTGTCCTGAAACTCATTCTGCAGAGCAGGCTCAAAACTTACAGAGATTTGCCTGCCTGTGCTTCCCAAGTGCTGGACTTAAATGTGTGCACGCCCCCCCACCCCAGCTCTGTCTTGATTTATGTTAAAAACTGGTGATGGTTGAGAGTCTTGAACCACAGAAACTTTGATTAAAACCTCATATGCTATCCCTTAACACCACCTGCAGGTCCTCATGGGTTCTCTATTTCCTACATCAAAACAAACCCTTTCCCACACATCTGCTGTTTCACCATAGCCTGTTGGGGCACTGAGTTTCATTGGCCAGTTTGCACAATTCCAACTGCTTGTCAGACTTGTAAGATGAGGTTTCACATATGCTAAGAGCAGTTCTATGGCTATTGGTCCCTTACTCAGGCCTTTCCTCACACATTCCTGACAATGGGTTCTTGCTGGCTATCACATGTTGAGGTGGCTCTTCCCAAATACTTTGTTTTAAGTAGAGGCCCTTGAACTTTTACATAGGGATAATTTTCCCTCTTATCATTTTGGCCCAGTTTCTGACACCGCTGGCTCTCATCCACCTTGTAACTGATGATGTTGTCACCTGATGGTTAAGGACAAGTGCTCCGTGCTTTGATTCTATATTTAAACCCTCACCTCATTGGATAGAATTTCTTTCTAACAGTGCATATTCCCATGGCGTTTATACAAGCTTTCTCAGCTGGTTCAGCAGGACAGTTAATTAGCACAGTCACCTCAGCTGTGCCTACACTAGTGGATGATACCAATATAAGCCCAGAAATGTTTTCAAATGATGGGCTATGTGAACTGAAGCCAAAAGAGCCCTGCTGTCTCTCCCTCATGTGTTCAAAGTCTGTTTAATTGTAGTTCTTCTTCCAAACTACAGATAACACCAGTGATTAGAAACAAAGACAAAAAGAAAAAAAAACATAACACCGATATTATATCAAGCCAGATAGGAGATAATCACTAGCTATTAAGCAACTTCATTTCCAAAGAGACAATATAGAGTTGCCTAGTTTTGAAAGCACAAAATAATGTTATTTTTACCCCTATCTAGTTCCACATATGGCAATCCTGCTGAGCCCTCTGACCAGGCAAAGTTGAGGGACTTGTTACAGCGAGTTTATTAGCTGCAATGGGACTGTGTTCCATGTAATGTGTGCCAGGAGGCTGCTACATGCAAATCGTGAACATGGTAGAGAGTTACAAAGGAAATTGGAGAGAATGGGAAGATGTCTCCATATTCTCCTAGAAGAAACCCAATAGTGCTTCACCCTGTTAAAATTTGAAAAAGCATGAAAAATTACCTGCTAGGCATTTTTAATTTTAAAAGAATGTTAAAAAAAATTTTAGATGAAAGTAAGAACATACTGTTTATAATACTGGGAAAGTCTTACAATATGAGGCTTCTAAAAGCCAGCCTTGTTCAACTGAGCAACAAGTACCTCCAGACCCACAATCTGATTGGTTTAATGCTGTTTGGCTTCTCTATGTGTGATGGGAGACCAGCACCTTTCCTTAATTGCAACATGCATGCTTTGCACAGGGACACTGCTCATGCAGTAGGTATTGGGGTAGACATCTTGGCTTGAGTCCCGACAGACCACACCAAACCAACATGGTTCCAAGTGGAAAGGGTTAATGAGAGAAGAAGAGAGGAAGAGGAGAGGAGTAACCACCAGCCATGAGCACGTGGAGGGAAGGAGGGACAGGGATGGGGAAAGAAGGGACAAAGGGGAAGAGGGACAGAGCAGGGATCAGGCAAAGAAAGAGAGAATGGGGAGGGGGCAAGCAGCTCCCTTTATAGTGCCAGGCAAGGTTGCCAGGTAACTGTGGGGTGGAGCATACCTGACTGTTGCCTGGTAACTGTGGGGAGGAGCACACCTGGCTATTGCCAGGTAACTGTTGGGGCAGAGCTTAAACAGAATACCAATATTAGGGTTCCCTTATTGTTGTATATTAATTGCACAGACTAATGAGTTGTACTACAACATACTCTTCCATGCACACAATGGAATTTTCACACAATAGGTGTCTTTTTGATCATATTCACCTTAAATAGGGGGTTTCATTTTGATGAATGATAATTGACCATTATAGACATGTCATTTGGGCGCTTTCCAAGAAGAAATATTTTGAGAAGCTCAGCATAGTAGAGTAACCTGGAAAATAAGAGACACATTAAAAAATAATCAAAACAATAAATGGTTAATGTGTGTGTGTGTGTGTGTGTGTGTGTGTCTTTCTGTCTGTCTGTCTGTCTGTCACAGGAAATAAAACAGTGCGAGCGGAAGATGCCTAGTCATAGGTTGGCTATTTTCCCTCTAACAAGTGAGCTATGCATTGACTCTCTTGAGCAGCTCTGAGGGGATCAGCGTACTTGGTAGTTTGTGGTTGCGAGTTCATGGGGGTCTCTGCATTGCTGATGTCATTGTTGCTGTTGTGGCTTCTTGTTCTTTCTTTCTCCCATACATTAAGACAACAGACTTCTCATAACCAATGACACTTGGTTATGACACTATGTGTCAATCAAGAGAACATACATTTGTGTCTTTCCGACCCCATTCAATCTTACATCTATTGTGACGAGTCTTTTTGGAAAGTTTTACACAATCACAGACGTTATAAGACATAGATCCCTACTTCTGAATGGAAGAAGACAATTATTACATCTAATTAAATAGTGGTCTGACACAAATCCCCTATTTGTTGTGTGATCACCTATTCCTAATTAGGGATTTATGATCTTATGTACATGTTTCTTGTTCCTGATCATTCTTGCTATAGCTGAAATAATCCTAAGAAATTCTCCTGCTTGACTAGGTTTGAATATGTATTCCTAGGCATTGCTCTTCCAGTCTGGCACAGGGGAGTATGAGCAGTCCATTCAATGTCATCATTACAAGGTCTTGTATGGCAGATCCAGGAACTACCTATGTCTTGCAGGAAACACAGTGGATAATGTTACTTCTATTCTGTTCTGTTTTTCTATATGGAGAGAGAGAGAGAGAGAGAGAGAGAGAGAGAGAGAGAAAGAGAGAGAGAGAGAGAAAGAAAGAGAGAAACGAGGGCAGTGTTTCGAGCTGAGAAAACTTTAATGGTTTTTAAAGACACGTGTAAGAGGTATGGAAGGGAAAGGGAGGGCCCAGATAAATATACGTGCATGTGGGATCAATTTGAATTTTCTAGGCTGAATGGAAACTCCATAGAAGGAGTGAGCCTCAAGAACTATAAAGATATTTTAATGGCCCTGCAAACTTTTACCTGTCTCAACTTTTCAGTCAATTACAATTATGTTCACTGACTATCCAAAACTTTGATAGTTTTCTCTTTCAAAGAATGACATTATTTTCACCTTACTGGTAATTTAATGCCCAATAAACTACTTAAAATATAAACTACAGAGATGTATTAATAGTATGGTTTGTCTGGATATGGTAATTCAGAAGCTGGGGGAGGGAGAATTGCTTCAGGTTCAAGGTCTAGACATACTTAATGGAAAGCTCTGTCTCAAAGGAAAAAAGGAAAGAAAAAAGAAAGAAAGAAAGAAAGAAAGGAAGGAAGGAAGGAAGAAAAGAAAGAAAGAAAGAAAGAAAGAAAGAAAGAAAGAAAGAAAGATATCGTTTGGCAAGTCTTAGATTGACTTCACAGACTAGGTTCTGT
This sequence comes from Rattus norvegicus, assembly GCF_021556685.1. NCBI lineage: Eukaryota > Metazoa > Chordata > Mammalia > Rodentia > Muridae > Rattus > Rattus norvegicus. The sequence continues at coordinate 50,768,955 of NC_141551.1, forward strand.
GCTCGGTGTCTTATCAAGCAAAGCTTCAACTAGAAGAAAACTTAGCTATCTGAGCAAATCTTGCACAAGTTGTTTGTATGCATAGTAGTTGTCCATCTTATGTCAAAGAAACAATTTCTCCAATCCTTGTAAAACACAGCTCTCTATACCGGTGTGATAGGAGGGTCAATGCAGAAAGGATTTTTACCCATATTTGCTCTCAGGAGTTTTCTGTTTTGCCTTCTCAGTAACAACAATGAAGCAGTACCGGCATATTGGTGACTCAGAGCTCAGGAGAAAATGGCTGTATTGACTACATGGATGAGAAAAGTAGTACCACATAGAGCACACAGGGAGTCTTTGCTGGAACTGTCCGTTTGCCTGACAAAGGGCACTGTGGAAACTCCGTTGCTGCCTCTAGGCAGTTACTCATTGGGAGTGCCTTTGAGACATCTTGCCATCCAAACAAAGAGCTGAAGTTAATGGCTTAGTACTGGCAGGGCCATTCTTGCCTGCTAGAGAATACTTCTTATTTGCAAGGTCTGTTTAAAGACAAATGTCAGTAAATCTCTCATTGACGTTTACTTTGCCACATAGTTTAAGTGGGGGTAGGTAGCTTTGTATAGTTTGGACTTATTGAAATCAAATATTTACGACACTGCCATAAATATTTACATGAGAAAAAATTCAAAGTGAGCAACAGAAATCATAATTTTTTTTTAACAAAAGCTTTTTGTTTTTTTGTTTTTATTTCGACATGGGGGAAATACAGTTTGCAAGTTTGGCTCTTCTGGAAAGAAAATATATAATCTTTTAAAGAATCGGATTTCCTGTGGATCCCTGTCTCCAAGAGTGGTTAAAACATGACAGCATTAAATTGTGGACCCTGGGGGAGATATTTTACTTAAGGAAGCACACAGTTTCATATAGTTTTCTATGAGAAATGTCTGCTCAACAAATGTTGACTGACCAAATCTCACGGCTCCAGAGTAATTACTTCCACTTTGGGACCAAGGGATACATTTCTTTCCCTGGACCTAAACTGTTCTACGGTGTGACAGGTAATTTGGCCTCGAAGCATTGTGCAGAGCTGTCTAAAGGCTAGAAGGGAGGGAGAAGAGTAATTGGTTTGTCACCCAACAGCAACTGCGACCGACTCCGGGTCTGAATGTCTCTCAGCACTGCAAAGGTTTTGGTTCATATGCATTTGTTCATGTGTTTCTTTATTATTTTTCAAGGACGCAAGGCTAATACTGTTTTTAAAAATTGTTGATTGTGACGGGCCTGGTAGGATAACTTCAACAGTTGTGAGAGAGAAGGAGGTGGATCTCTGTGAGTTTGAAGCCAGTCAGGTTAGGTAGTGAGATCCTGTCTCAAACAAAACAAAGCACACCAAAACAAAATCCCTGCTGATTGTTAAAGGATCTGAGAAATGGTTTTGAGGAGGCAGTAAGGTAAAGAAAGAAAAACCCAGCCCACTTCCCTCCGTCATCCCTTCCGTAGCTCATCTGCTCTCTCTGGATGCTTTCCTTCAAACATACTCATTTATTTGTGTGCCTATGTGGCAAAGAGCAAGTCAGAAGACGACTTACAGGACTCAGTTCTCTCCTTCCATCAATGTGGATTCTGGGGATTAAACTCTGGTCACCCGGGCGTGGTGCCAAAGCCCTTTTACCCATTGCACCATGAAAACAACCTCTCAGAGTGCTTTCTTCCCCCACCCACAGTCTACTGTTCCTCTAATCACCTCACACCCAGCTTTGTCTCCTGCTTGTCCTGCCTCAAGCTCCTCTCCTCCCTGCCTCTCCCACCTGACCCACTTCCTTCAGTTTTCAGGAGTTAGCACTCTGCCTGGGCCTCAGATTACAGAAACGCTGCAGCCCTGTAAATGGCCTGAGGGAAGGCCAAGCTCACATTTCATGGGCTTGGAAATTTAGAATTACAAATTAATCTACAGGAAACAACTGCTTGAACAATTTAAAACGGATGTGCACACCAGTCCACCCAGACCTCTTGTACTGGCCACCAGGCAGTGTACGGGAGCAGTCCCATCTGAGTTTCTGCTTGCTGGAGTCTTTCTTGTATCGCTTGCTGCTCACTTCTTTACAAGGGTTAAGCAAGGTAATTGAATATGCCATAACCATAGCTCTATACTGCTAACAGAGCCATATTCATTTTCAGCTTGATGAAATTATCAGGTATTTAACAGGCATTGGGTTGTTTTGACTGCAAAACTTTCATGCAAACATGCCTACTGCGGAACTCTGCTGTACGCCCTCTGTAAAGCTCCGTCTGCCGGTGGGCGTGGAGTGGTCAGAAAATGAAGCCCAGTGTGATCTTTTACAGGCTTGCTTCTCAAGACTTAGGGCTGCTTTTGGCTTTCAGGAATAGTTGATGCCTTTAATCCTGACCCCGATCTTTGAGTTGGTTTTGGTTCTATGAAAAGACATCAAATCTGTTATACCTTGAAAGAAATACCTTTTTGTGTCTGTTAATGAACATTTTTAGGTTGTTTTGTTTATTCTGTTTTGTCATATATGACATATCAGAAACCTTTGAGAAAGTGTTATAGTGATTTTAAGCTAAAAATAGTTCTCTCCATATATATATATATGTACATATATATATATTCCTCATTGAGGGGTAATGGCAGCTATATGCTTAGCAAATTCTAAAGTGGTTATGTATGACCTTTATTATGCAGACAATATTTTAAATGACTCTTACATGAATATTTTTGTAATGCACATTTTTAATGTTGGTGATGACCAGCCTTTGTTGATCTCTTTCTAATCCTTAACTAATCAATTTCTAATTCAATATGTGGTGATTTTAATGAGATACGCTCATATATTTGAATGGTTGGTTCCCAGTTGGTGGAAATATTTGGAAAGGATTAGGAGGTGTGGTCTTGTGGAAAGAGATGTGTCATTGAGAGCAGGTTTTGAAGTCTAAAAGCCCAACCAATCCTTCAATCCTAGGTAGGTCCCCCACCCCCTCTTTCTCTCTCTAACTCTAGGTCTCTATTTCTCTTTCTCTCTCTCTGCCTTGTGGTTGTTGTCTCAAGAGGTGAACTCCCCACATGCCAGTGTTATGCTGGTCTGCCTGCTGCCATGTATATCCCATGATGGATATCAACTCTGACCTTCTGGGATCATGAGAAGTTGCCTTACTCATAGTGTTTTGTCCTAGCAATACATAGCATGATACACAATACATGGTGAAGACCTATGCCATGAACTAGAAAGCACTGAACTAAGTATAATAGGTGAGTAGAGTTTTAGCCTTTATGTCTAATATGTGAAATAGTCAACATTTATTCAACCAAAATGTGTTAATAATTAATGTGTGAAAATGCAGGAAAAGTGGTTAACCTCATTTATTCAACTTTCTTCTGTCTATTTTTAATATCCCTAGGATGGAAAATATGAATAGGTTGGATAAGCACATGCTGCATTCATGTTCTTTATCACTAGGGGATGGTTTTGTAATGTCTCAGCAGTGCATTTCAACACACAGTTGCATTAACTATGTGTGCCAGGAATCTGTGAACCCCAAGAAACTCTTCATGGTGTACTAGACAAATACACTGTCATCACCCCACACTCCTTTTTGCTCTCATTAGGATGTTCTTCAATCTCCTCATGCACTGACATCATACTGGTTTCTCTGGTCCCAGGGTTAATGTAAGATTGAACCTCCTCCTTCTCAGTGCCTCTGCATCCCTCAGATGGATGGATTCTTTCTAATGGCTTAGCTGTGTGCTCCCCCCACCTGCCTCTGAATACCCCATTCAGGGCATGCTCCAAAGCAAGACTATCTAAACAATAAGAAAACAGGATTTCTGTCTTAGTTTTGTCTTAAATGTTCTGTCTAACTCTTCTATTGCTGTGAAGAGACACCATGACTAAAGTAACTAAAATTTAATTGAGGGCTTCCTTATAGTTTTGGAGAGTGAGTCCATGATTATCATGGAGGGAGCACGGCAGCAGGCACATTACTATAGTGTTAGCTGGGAGGTTACAAAGACTGGATCTGGTATGGAGTTTTGAAACCTTGAAACCCATCCTCAGTGACATCATGCAACAGAGCAACACCCCCTAAATCTTCTCAAACAGTTCTGCCAACTCAAGGCCAAGCATGCAGTTATACAAGCCTATGGAAGACATTTTCCTTCAAACCCATGTGTCTATTATAGTTAGCATATACATTCTAAAATTTTGGTTTCTTAAATTTCTTCTGAATGCCAGAATCACCAGAGTTTCCTGTGTCCTTATCTACTTCTTCCTTCCCTTTTCCATTGACCACATCCTATTCATTTCCACATCATGGGCTTTGTGGTCACATCATCATCATCAACAACCTGGTGGGAATCCCATTCTAACTTTCTTTTTTTTTTCTTTTTTCTTTCTTTCTTTTTTTTTTCCGGAGCTGGGGACCGAACCCAGGGCCTTGCGCTCACTAGGCAAGCGCTCTACCGCTGAGCTAAATCCCCAACCCCACCATTCTAACTTTCTTGTAGCTGAAGCTGCTACATCTGACTGCAGGTAAGACAACAGCGTTTAACTCAAGTTATTATCCCCAAATAACTCTTGTTTTCTGCTTAGTTCTGTGACTCTAAGACTCACTGATGTCAACAGATGGGGCATTGAGTGTATTTTATTCCATCGCTCTGATAGGAGATTAATAGCTCTAATCTTATTTTCTAATGGAAATGGCACCTGATGGGGCTCGTTAGTGAAGTAACGCCTTCAATGACCAACCCTTACCAAAGAGTAGCAGAGTTTTAGCTGTAAGTTCAAAGCTATATTTCTAAACAGCAGCTATATAGTCACAGAATTGCCCAACTTATCCTCAGCCCCATGTCTATCTCACTCAGAATACTCTTGCTTTTTCTATATTGTCAGTTGTCTGCTGACAAATGTGCCTTTCTTTCCCACAGACGACTAACCTGTATGTGTAGTAGTCCCTTCTGGAAAGAACATAAACCATAACATGACTTTTAAACAGTATTTTTTATTTATAAAATTGACCTTTTGCCTGAACGGACATTTTTCCTTTTTATATTTGATGCATACACCCGGGAACACAATCAGAAAATTCCTATTGATTGTTCTGAAGCAATTTAGTTCTGGTCATGGTTGTACTGGATTTGCAATTATACTTGAGGAGAGGTGTTATTGACTGGGCCTGGTAATTACCACACTGACATCAGATTCAGCCAGAGGTGAAGCTAACCTCTGTCTGCATGTTGGTGTTCCTGTTATAAGTGCTTTGCATGATTCTTTACATCTCGGGATGAAGAAGATGTACTGCTCCATTGCAGGCAGAGAATGTTTTTCTGCATGTGGTTAGTTTATCTCTGCATATGTGTACTGGTGTAGGATGGTTACTTATTGAAGAAATTAATTCTTGATCCCCAAAGCAATCAATCAAACAAAACAAAACTCATGATCACAGGCTGGAGAGATGGCTCAGCAGTTAAGAGCACTGACTGCTCTTCCAGAGGTCCTGAGTTCAATTCCCAGCAACCACATGGTGGCTCACAACCATCTGTAATGGGATCTGATGCCCTTTTCTGGTGTGTCCAGAGACAGTGATGGTGTACTCACATACATAAAATAAATCTTTTTTTAAAAAAAACCTCATATCACAGGAGGGGAAATAGTTTATATTTTCTACAAAGCAATGGCTTCTAGAAAAGGCTTATAAATTCTTGAATTATTCTTTCATCAAATATGTCCTACTTACTAGCAAATAAGCTTTCACTATGAATTTGAATTTCTTATATAAAATATTCACATCTCGTCTCATAGCAATGACAGTATGTTTATTCTTTGGAAGCTGAACTGTTTGTGTACACTGTCGTTGGTAGGTTTTAATGAATCTTCTGGAACATATATACAAGCAAAGGTTATGTGAAGCAAGCATTCTATTTTACTTAATGCCATGTCAGAACAGACAGAAACATATCCCAGTGTGACAACCTATTGACACATTAACAGATAGGCTTGGTTTAGCTATAGCCTAAAAAGTCTTTACACTGAAAGTAGGCAGCAGCAAAAGCATAGACTTGGATGTAAATAACAAAAATATACAGGTAATTCCTTAAAGGAATTCTCAACCACATACAGCTGTTTTTGTATGCCTCACAATGTACTTACTGTAATTTGGTAAATGAAATTAAGACACTCAGAATACTTATTTTTCCTTTTCTTTTATTGGATATTTTATTTATTTATGTTTCAAATGTTATCCCCTTTCCTGGTTTCCCCTCTGGAAACCCCACATCCTATCCCTCCTCGCCCTGTATCTATGAGGATGCTCCCCCACCCACCTACATATTCCTTTCTGCCTCCAGGCCCTGGCATTCCCCTATGCTGCGGCATTGAGTCTTCATAGGACCAAGGGCCTCTCCTCCCATTGATGTCTGACAAGGCCATCCTCTGCTACATGTGCACGTGGAGCCATGGGTCCCTCCATGTGTGCTCTTTGGTTGGTGGTTTAGTCCCTGGGAGCTCTGGGGGTCTGGTTGGTTGGTATTGTTGTTCTTCCTATGGGGTTACAAACCCTTTCGGCTCCTTCAGTCCTTTCTCTGACTCCTCCATTGCAGTCCCCATGCTCAGTTCAATGGTTGGCTGTGAGAATCTGCCTCTGTATTTGTCAGGCTCTGGCAGAGCCTCTCAGGAGACAGCCATATCAGGCTCCTATCAGCATGTACTTCTTGGCATCAACAATAGTGTCTGGGTTTGGTGACTGTATATGAAATGAATCCGTAGGTGGGGCAGTCTCTGAATGGCCTTTCCGTCAGTCTCTGCTCCACACTTTGTCTCCGTATTTCCTCCTGTGAGCCTTTTGTTCTTCCTTCTAAGAAGGACTGAAGCATCCATCAGAAAACTTTATAACCTTGAGATACTTTAAATTCAGATCTTTAAATTTAGAACATGGATGATTCTCTACTCTCCATTAGTGATAAAAGACCATCAAGTTTTGTTTGAAAAGGCGAGTACCTAAAACTCGAAAATAAAACTTTGACGACTTTAAATTATATGTAGGTATGTGTGTGTGCATTTGGGTGTGCTCACATGGATATGGGCACCTGAGGAAAGAGACCCTGGATCCCCTGGGGCTGAGTTATAGATTAGTGTAAGCTACTTGATATGGGTGCTGAGAAACAAATCTAGGGCCATTGGAAAAGTAGCAAATACTCTTAAGCACCAAGCCGTCTATATAGCCCCAAGTCCCCGTAATTTGAAAGTTTGACAAGAAAGAATAATGAGTTACTTCTGCTCATCCTACTCACCTTTCAAACATCAGCCTGCTCGTGCTGTTCATCTCTGGTTAGCTTCTCCTTAGATTCATGTAACTTGAAACAGACAATGGTTTACTTCAGCACAGATTCAAGTTAGACGATGAAAGACAGTGTTGCCTTCTTATTGTCTCACAAACTATAATGATCCTAGGACCCATACACTCTTAAAGATATATCTTTCGGAACAGAACTCCTATTATTGTAGACTTGGTAGGATATAACCATGATGGGTCACAGGACTGAGGAATTCTGGTCACGTGACATTTCCAGTGTAATCTAGCCACAGAAATCACTGACATAGGGACAGAGCCTGAACATCGTGAATTCTTCCAACCTGAAGTTCAGATCATGAAATCTGCACTGGCTGCCTTCTGACAATAGTGTATTTTAGGAAGTTGGCTTTGACAAATTCAAGGCCCAATTAGTCAGAGGCAAAGCTCGTTACTATGACTTCAATGTGGCCCAATTAATACAGGGAAGAGAAGTACATCATCATATGGTAGTAAGAATATGCATCAGTGTCTCCATGTTCATCTTAGCAAGCATGCCTTGGTCTCCCATGGTGCCTTATAAAAGAGTGCAGATGTCCCCACACCACTTCACTATCACCATGTTAACCAGCAATGACATCAAAGGCATCAGCATGATGTCCTAACTAAAGGGGAAGAGGTAGGACAGTCTATGTTACTGATGCTGTGCTCTGAAATTGTTGGGAGGGAAGCTCGGCTCCACTGGCTATAGGAAGACCCACACCTGAAAACCTTGGAAGAACAAAGTTTTATCTAAGCTATTCTGGAAAGTTAGGCAAAAGCAAACATTGGGCATGTGCAGGGAGGATACAGCGTTCAGTTCCTCATTTTGCTTTTGTAGATAAGCTGTTGATCATCTCAGGAAAGGCAACCAAGTGCATCCTACGTAAGCTAAAATCTTTGCACAGATTTACTTCCATTTTCCAAGGGCCACACAGGAGTGTTGGAAATGGAATGTATTATCTTTTAAAGTGGATTCTAAACCCCCAGTATTTGGGGAATCATATTCTTTAAAAAGATTTTTTTAAATGTATGCATATGATGTTTGTTCTGTATTTATATCTGTGTACCACTTGTATTCTTGGTGCCTGTGGAGCTCAGAAGAGGTTATTAGATCCTCTGGAAGTGGAATTACAGACAGTCGTGAGCCACTATGTGGTTGTCAGGAGCAAAACCCTGGTCTTCTGCAGGAGCAGCCAGTGCTCTTTAGTGCCGAGCCTTTTCTACAGGACCATTATTATTATTATTATTATTATTATTATTATTATTATTATTATTATTATTATTATTACTACTACTACATGTTTACCCTTTCTATACTAAACAGTAGCAAGCTCAGGGAGATCTACCCAGCAAAATCAGTGAGATCAAAATATTGATCAGTCGCATTTATTCACGAAGTCGTCTTTTGCCGTAGAGTTCTTCAACTCCTCTTTGTCTGCAGATAGACTGCTTCAGTTTAACTTGTTAGCCAGAATTAGAAGCCAAAACAAAAGTTTGAATGGAATGGGAAAAAAATCATCTGAACTAAAAAATAAACAACTCTGAAGTCAGAACAATAAACTTTGGGCAGTTCTAAAGAGAAAATAAAGTTAACATGGAACTTTAAAAGATCAAAGGCATAATTCATTTTTCCCCTCAAATGAGTGTTAGTGTCTTCACATGTGCGAACTGATGTACAGTCACGACAGCATGTTTGATGTTTTGTTGTTGCTGTTGTTGTTGTTGTTGTTGCTGTTGTTTTTGTTGTTTCAATGACATTTCTGCAAATAACAGTGTCTTGGGACAGCTCTGAGCCCTGTGACATCTCCCTGATAATTGAAAACATTAAACAAAAGTGTGAAAACAAGAACAAAGAAATCTGAATGAAAATACTGAAACAACAGAGGAGGCCAGGTTCCAGGGAAGGATTGTAGTTCTAGAGTAAAGCAAACCCGGATTCTCTGCCCTCTTCTCTTTCCCTCATATTTATATTCCAAAAGATACAATTCTTTATATTTTAGACACACCACTAATTGACTCTCAGCCACCCTAATGTGACCTTGCCAGAGTTTTAGGGCAGGAATAATCTTTACATGTACAAACACAAGTTAGAATGCAGAATACCATGAAACGTGAGATTGAACCAGACAAACCTTTTCTCTAGAGAGAAATTTTTGGAGAACTTTGGGAAGGGTCTCCCGAGTTTCCCCTCCAACCTCTCTGCTCCCTCCTATTATGTGCACGGAGTGGGCGAGCTGCTCCTTAGCAACAGGGTAGCCATGTTCCTCTGTCATACTCAGGCAACCCAGAAAACAAATCATCACCGTCTCCCCGCTGCCGTGGCTGATGGCCATATTTAGTTACTGAGATCAGGGAGAGGCGGACTGAGGAATACTGAACCGAACTATTGCTCATGCCATTAAAAACTCAACTAGGCAGAAAGCCTAGGCATGGAGCCGTTGACAAAGATAAAGCAGAGAGCTCTGTGGCTTATCCTTAATTAGGTGTTGGCACTGGCTCTTGTCAAACAAGGGGAAGAGTGTGTCCCGCCACACACTGACGCACACAGACAGCCCCAGTCACAGTGGGAGAGAACACAAAATGCATTCAAGCTGGCACTGAAAGGGATTTAGATAAGTACTCGAGGTAACAAAAATCGAAAAGGAACGATGAGAGCAATGGTGGCTGTAGATGAATTGTAACCGAGTGTTATAATTTATTGTAGCTTATCAGTCTCCAGACAGCTACAGACCAACCTTTCTAGTGCATTTCTTGTATGCTCTCCTGGATTAAAGGTCAAATTAAACTCAACTGTTTACGTTCTTTCCTGCTGTCGTAGTCCTCCTTGTTACTCACGCGTGAGCACGGCATCCCTTAAGGTATCTCAGGCATGGGTCTTCTACACTTCGGGTGAAGCCAATGCCTCTCCTCCCTGAAAAGATTTCGTGCCCTTAAAATAATTATCTTGTAGGATGAGGTTACAAATATCACAATATTAAAAGGTCACTCCAAAGCTGCTGGCAGGACTACATGCACAGCTATTTGCCAGCTCTAATCGCTCTCACCCACCATCACGATTGTATTTAGGCGGCCATTTGACATTCTCGGATAGATAATGGTCTGGCCTATTAGAGCACTGCCTATATGTGTTCTTGACATACACAAAAGCTGTGTGTTTTCGTAATGTGTATAAGCACTTCAGACGGTAAGCTGTGCGCATTGCACGGAGCAGATGGCAGCTCTTATCACAGATAAAAGCACATATATATGTTTCTGTAACTACACTTTCAGAGGGAACGAACGGGTAAGAGAAGAGTTCCCTCCACATCGCAGCTTACATTACCCATCTACTTAGGCAGCAAACAGCATATGTTTTACTGCTTTGGAAAGGCGGTACTGGAGGGGGAAATAGGCTTAAAACAAACTCAAAGATAACCTGATGAACGAATATGAAATACAGTATGGTATGGACTGACAGGCTGTTCGGGGAGGGTGGGGTGCTCTTCATTAAGCCTTCTTCTCCAAGGCTGTCAGAGAAAAAATATAAGATTCCTTGTAAATCAGCTTCCACATTTTAAAAAAATGTTTTTAAAATTATAAGTGAATCCCAAATTTTGCATGTCTAGTGCAATGACTTTGATATTTTTCTGTATGAGAACAACTTGAACTGTTTATTGGAGTGATTAGAATTATCCATATATATATGTATATATATGTTACATAGTTACATACTTGTATACACACATAAGTCATTAAGTCTCATGACAGTAAACAGTTTTCATCTGGCACTACTAAAGTCTTTAACCAATGCTCCCACTAGTGTGAGTGAAAGGAAACGGTCTTCCCAGGCATCTCTGTTTTGAAAGGACATGGTTTTTATGAACATAACCACCTTGGATGGGGAGAATCTCTCAGAAACATATACTCACGATGAGAGCGGGTATGGAGAACTCGGAGCCCAACTCTCCCTACACTGCGTCTTAGATTCTGGTGTGGGACCATCTGGGTAATTGTTTTACATTAGCTATGTAAAGGTAGCTTTTTATTTCATTTATGAGTTTAGATTACTACCTTGGACTAAGATCTATTGATGCTCATAAACGGAGAGACAGCTTTAAGCACCCCACACGTACACATTTGTATTCTGGTGAGTCAGTAATCAACTGGAAGGTTAAATGGAGTTCAGATAATTTTTTTTTCTGGCTTTGGCTTTTGTCTCGTGTCTTTCAGCAAAATAGAATGAAGATGTCTCTATTTTACACCAAAAGATTCAATTACTTTTCAAATGCTGGATAAACATCTACAGATGAAGGGGTCTAACAAATGTATTTTTGTTCTGCACAAACTTTTGTGACACTTTTCCCTTCTCTCTTCAAGAACAGAGAATAGATAGAAGCCTGTATTTTAAGCAGGGCTCCTGTATCCCAGCTCAGGAACAGCCGCCAGGCAGCCAGCCAATCTCCGCAGCCCACTGAAACTCCGATTCCATCTGCTGCAGCAACACAATATATTGCACTGCAGGTCAAAAGCAGGGAGTCGGCAGTGTTAACATCACACTAATCTGTACAGACATTTGCACTGGGCTAGATAGGCTAATGTTACATGGGCTTTCAAAGCTTCAAGGCTAAGGAGCAGTGGTAATTGTCTCGGGAAGATAGAAGAGGCTAGATTCTAACAGAGGATATTCCAAGATAGCGAAGATGGATGAAATTGAAGAATGAGAAAAGAAATATCCTTTAAAAGGGACATGTAATTTGCTAGCTTGTTAAGCATTTATTTCAAACGCACCACTGGATCATATGTTTAGAAATTAGAAGCCTTTGTTTTCCTGATTCTTTTTCTTTTCTTTTCTTTTCTTTTCTTTTCTTTTCTTTTCTTTTCTTTCTTTCTTTCTTTTTCTCTGTCCTCTGGTCTTAAGCACATACACTTGCATAAATGTTTATACCTAGAGACAGAGAAACAGACAAGCAGAGAAACAAAGAGAACACTTCCAAGATTGCTACATGATCAATACAACTGTAATTGTTATTAAAAATGACGTAGACAGAAATAAAGAGATAGCTTGCTTTCAAACACCAATGTTTGAAAAACATTGAATCCCTGACCCCTTGGAAGACAGTGTTATACAGAAATGAGCATGTGACCTGAACCTTGTGCCCCTCTCCACCCATATTTACCATTCATAGACAGCTCACAGAGTTTTGAGAAATACTGCTACATTGTCAATTGCATTTCAGACAGAACCAACCAAGGAGTTTATTGTAGACCTTCTAGGAAAAATACACCAAAGGAAATTACTGTAGAGGCAAATGAATATACACAATGGAAAGTTAAGCCAATGGAATTGTCTTTTTCATTTTCAGAGGTTCATTTGGGAGGGCGAGAAAAGGGTAATTTAAGATTCACGCCTTTAGGCACATCAGAAACCATTAACAACTACATTTCAGGACACTGTAATGTATAAAAATTCAATTTAGACTGTTTGACTTTCTTTTTGCAGGAGAGAGAAAAATGTTTGTCTCAGAGTGAACTCCTTGAAAAGCCTGCACAATTATGAAGTATGAAGCTATGATTTTCCTGTAATTTGAAGGTACACATAGCTGAAATTTAAAAAAAAAAGCTGCAGTAGACAGACATAGATGGTCTCTATAATTTAAGAACCAGTGAAATCTGCCTAATTTCAGTTTTTCTTGCTTTATAAAGTCAGAACCAAGGGTTCTACATTATAAAGTTTTTACTTCTTTTTCCTTTTTAAACTCAACTATAAAAGCTGTTTGGAAATCTGTATAACCATCAAAATATTCAATCTCAGAAAATAAGAGAAAATTTGGCAAGCTTTTTTTATTGTTCTGGCTTAACACGGCCTCTCTATATTCCTTGTCATAAAATCTAGGTCATAAAAGGTACTAAAATTGCATAGACTAGAAGACTTCTCCTGGCCCCATCCTTTTCTATAGCCTTCAAACTAAATGAAAATTCACAGAGTACGGATTAATGAATATGCATGAGTCTTCATGCATTGACATACATATGATTTCTCATCTACAAAGAACGTTTGGAAGACTTGTTATCTGACCAGAAAAGCCTGTAGTAAGTTGAGATAAAGGAGACTGACTCCAATCCCTTCAGCCTCTGCCATTGCTTTATATTCTAATCACTGTGCTAAGCATCTGTCCCCGGCAGGCAGCCTGTTCAATCTAGCAGATAACGAATGCAGCGGATGGATGGATGGTGGCTGGGCTGGCCTTTCCCCACATGCACGTGAGGAGCCACTGTTCCATTTCTCTGATTACATGGGCAGCGGGGAAGCGTTCTCAGAGCTGTAATTGCCTCCGTTATGAAACATCTTCACCTGTTAGCCAAAGCTAAGTTGAATCACAGCAGAAATTATTAACAGTGGCTGTTTTCAAGCCAGCTTAATTTGAGCTGATGCTGCTGTTCACTTAACACAGATGAATAGGTGTGCAGGACGAGAGTCTAAGTGGAGATGACACACCAATGAATATTTGCTCACAGTCCTGCTGTGGGGAGCTGGCTTCCACAACAACAGACAATTGTTAAAAGCTAAAGGCTGGGGGAACGTTGGAGCTTTGGACAGGACCTACTCTGTAAGAATTTTCTCTGTGCTCATGAGTACTTCCTGGCTAGTGGCAGCTTTTGACAGCTGAATCATTTTTTCAATTAGTTTCCACAATTCTTGGCAAAGACAAAATAATCTCTCTCTCTCTTTGTGTGTGTGTGTGTGTGTGTGTGTGTGTGTGTGTGTGTGTGTGTGTGTGTGGTTTGGGGAGTGCTGCTTTGCTTCCAATATGGCCAGAAACACAGCCCCGCCTTTTTTTTTCAGAGAGCCGAGCAAGCATTAAAATTTAATGGTCTGCTTTCATTTTCTCTGCAGTATGCTTCAAGATGATTATAAATTACAGCATTCTGCTTACTTTTGATGGAATAAGTCATGTATCAGCATTTGATTTAGAAGCTATGTGTGCTTGACATATGAAGCACATCTTGCAGATGTGATTTATCACACAGCTCTTTTGTGTTTGTTTCAGAAGAAAACGACAGCACAGGAGGTTTGGCATGGTGACAGTGACAGCCATCCCATGGGTGGGGCTGGGGCTGTAGCTTTAGAGTATCGATTTCCCAGTGCCACAGTCATCTGGACATAGTGCTGTTTTATTAATACTATTAATATTAAAGACTCCTGGAATCCTCATGTTTGTCCTTCATGCTTGTTGTTGTCCTCAAACGTCTGTGCTATTTGTGTGTTGAAGTTCATGGGGAAAAATGAGCAAGGCATTACTTGAGAGGCGAATCACTTTACCAAGATGGATGGGATAGCACAGGGCAAGACATTCTCCCGTAACCAGCTCAGGAAGTCATTGTCTGATGCAATGCAGTTGGCTCAAAGAAGAAAGGGAACTTGCGGTTTGAGACCAAAGGGACAGATATCATAAGCTTCTGCCTGAGTCTTTGTCTGGTGCCTTGTTTGCCTCTGAGTTTATATTCATTGGGGAACTATAGCATGGCCAGTGTGTTCATTGCACTATCTCTTTACCAACTAGCTCTGATGGCACTGACTGAACCAGTCGTATATGAAATATACTAGTTATCAATCATGTGGTTAAGCAATCTGTTGGGCTGTGTTTGATTTATCAAGTCTTACCAATGACTCAAAGAGAACTGTGGAGATTCCACACATTAGCTCAAACTCATACTTCCCAGTGTGAGTTTAATTTGACCACACATTCCCCTTCTTTGCCCATTACTCCCTTCCTCTAAAGCCAAAGGTAAACCACCCTTTCCTGTGTGACTTACCTTTGTCTTCAGCATTTTCCAGCTGACTTGTGACCTCACTTTACAACTTCCGAGATTTGTGACACAGTGCTCTAGATATATGTACTGTTTCTCTTTCCCCATAGATTATCCTTTAAAGCCAAACTCTTCATCACTCCCTTTGTTTCTAGTATTATAGCCCAACACTCATTTTTGGGGTGGAATAATGCTAAATGAATAAACGTATAAATGAATAGTCATTTAACGTTTTGAAAAGTGAGACAGTACAAAACACTGGAAGATACTCCCTGTGTTTTGACTTATTATATGGAAACTAGAAATCCCAGCGTTTAGTTGGGTACATATTTTCCAGAAAAACAAAAGACTTTCTCAGCCAAGTTGAAGGTGGGTGTGGTCAGTTTCTACATCTGATCATGCAATGTAGTAAGGCATCACTAGACTCAGTCATTTTAGGATGGTATGGTAATTCTGGCAGTGTTTTTATCATGGCTGAAGGGAGGCTGCACTGGGGGAATGCCAGGCTTCATTTTGTATGTCAACATGTTCTTGGGTACGAAAACCTTGACTAACAAGGACATGAGATAGAGATGAAAATCTTGACTAACAGACATGAGATAGAAACAGCCAAACTACAACAGCCTTAGCTGGAACATTTCCTCTACTTCCTTGAATTCACAAAGAGAAAAAATTCCAAGGGTAAACCATAAGTCCTTAGCACAGTTTAGCAGTGGGATGGATTGATGCATACTTGTGGCAAAATGAGAATAATGTATCCCTTGTTCAAAAGCTAGAATGCATTCTAAGCTAGCCACAGCAGAGAGCAAAAGCAAGCATCAATGGTCCCTAGCTGATGGAGCCGATCTTGCTTACAGGGCTTGATATACAAGTCCTGGCAAATCTTGTTTAAGCTTACTTTGAACTCAGTCTCTCATTACCTACCAATGTGGGCCATAGTGACCTTCTGCATGTCTGGGACAGATGCCTTGGGGTCTTAGATCAGGAAACCTGTGTCAAGTGGCTGTAGTGCTCCTACTTCCTGAGCTGGCTTCTCTACATTTCTGAAGCCACAAAAGTCCTCCTAGCTTTAAAAAAGTCTTCTTTCTTCTATTAGTTCCCTCTGTAGCACATTTATTTGGGCCACTTTTATTGCTTCTCTTTTCATTTGTAATATTTTCCCTCAACTGACTAGAACATAAGTTTATAGAGAAGAGGAGCTCTTTCTTTGTGCTGCCCACTCTTCTGTGAATCACAGAGAGAGAGCTGGCTCTGTTGGGAGCCTTGCAAGCACTCACTGAGGGCTACTATACAGCACAAGAAGACAAGTCCAAGTGTATAGACACTTGACCAGGAACCACTGGAGTACGTTGATTAGATTTCTTGACTCCTTAAAGGTACTTTTTGCTTAGATTTTTCCCTTTTAAACATTATAATGTATTCACTTTTTGTGTTTAGTTATATGGTCATGGTAATGCAAAGATAAAGTTTGTGTGTGTGAGCATATGTGAGGAAAAAGAATTCCTCCTTGTCAGACAAGTTTGTATTGTAATTTACACACACACACACACACACACAGTGCTGCATCTTCTTACTGCCCAACAGTTTATTTCTGTTAACATGATTGTTTGATGTTTGTTATTTTCTCTTAATTAGCGTAATTTGATCTTAGGTAACTTCATGACTGGTAACAAGAAGGAAATAAAAGTTTCCAGCTCCCCCCAAAAGTGATTTCCTTACAGGCATATTTGTGTCAAAAGTTTCCATAAGCGGAGACACATAAAGATTCAGAGAACATAAGAATCAGAGAACGTGCAACTGTCGTCTTATGTGGGCACAGTCAGATATGGTGGGCTCTAGTCATCCATCCCAGCTGAACGTGTGTGTGGTGTGAGTCCACACTGAAGTGGGCTGTCAAATATACCCCAGATTCAACAGTGATGTGTAGAAAGTGTGAAACACCTCCTTAATAAATTCTCTGTATGAATCAGCTTTCACTCAAACATCTTCTACAGTTACTTACAATTACTCTGCAAGAGACATTTGATGCAACCAACAAAGCCAAGAAGCTGTAGCATTAACAAGAATTTGTGGAAAGGTTTTCTATTCCTTTAACTGGAGTGCATAATTCATAGGTGCTAAGAGGCAGCTTTGATCTGTAATATCTCTCTATAGGCTTTTGGGAATGATGATGAGGCAAGTGTCCACACATAGGACACAGAGAAGCAAGTGTGCTTTTCTTGTCTATATGTATAGACATCCTCTGTCCCTGCTATGTCTGAATTCTGGGTATAATGGACAATTTCTCCTTAAAAGGTACTGGCCAAAGGCAACACATGGATGAGCTCGTCTCAATGCCACCATGTAGAGCTAACATTGGGCACAGAGCAAGGGCTGGATTAAGGTTCCTGACCATGTGTGAAAGAATAGGTAGTCCTATTAGAAGAAGAAATTAAAAAAATGCCCTTCAAATACAGGACTTCATTCATTGCAACATAGGACAAAGCATTCTGTTTCATTGCCGTCCCCTCCTCTGTACATAAGACCTTAGAGTAACAGTAGACCTTTTGTCCAAGAGCCTAAAATACTTATTTTCATTGCAATGTATGAATTGTGTCATCCTTCAAAAGCTCTTTCCT
Organism: Rattus norvegicus; assembly: GCF_021556685.1. Taxonomy (NCBI): domain Eukaryota; kingdom Metazoa; phylum Chordata; class Mammalia; order Rodentia; family Muridae; genus Rattus; species Rattus norvegicus. The sequence goes on from NC_141551.1 coordinate 50,786,684, forward strand.
GAAGTTGCTCCCATGTTTGACAAACAACAAAAGATTCTTGTGCGATAGCAATGTTATAAATCACAGTTTCCAAAGAACATGTGTGTATGTGTTTGTGTGTGTGTGATATGCATTCTCTATGTACAATATGAGAGAAAATATTTTGGTACAGTGACTTTTAACACCTCTCCTCAGCTGTTCTGGTAGTTAGCAATGCCTCACAAAGCCTCCTTATTCCTATTTGACTGAAAACGATGAAGAGAATAATGTTTTAGTGTCTATAGAAGCCAGCGTCCTCTAGAGTAACACAGAGGTTATAGAACAAATCATTCATCTCTCTATATGCACAAGCATACATACATGCATTTTGGTTTAATTAGAAGGTCACGCAAGTTTTGTTCCAGCCAGTCCATCAACGGTTGTCTATGAACAAAAGGTCCAAGAATCCACTAGTTGTTGTTCAGTCTGTGAAGGTGAATGCTTTACTGGTCTTCAGTATGTGCTAGGATCCTGAAGAAGTAGTCTCTAATGCCAGTGAAGGAATGGATTGAATAGTGAGGGCAAGAGCAGAAAGAGACAGAGACAGAGCTTCCTTTTTTCCCATGCCTTTATATACACTGCCAGCAGAGTATGGGGTGGTCCAGATAAAGGCGGATCTTCTCATCTCAGAATACCTGGATTAAAGTTTTATCTTCCAACCTCAAATATACAGATTAGAAATGGGTCTTCCCACTTTTAATGATTTAATTAGCGAAAAATCCATTTCTGGTATGAGCGGTTATTTGGGTCTTGGTTAATTCCAGATCTAGTCGAGGTGACAACCAAGAATCACCATCATAGTACCTCATAAGCAAATCAATTCCCCTCTTATATCCAAGGAGGAATAAAAACAGAAATTGGCCAGAAAATCATAGACTTTTGAAATCTGTAGGTCACATCAATATTAGGCATATGAACCTGCAGGTAAACTCAAATCCAGCCAAAACCTGAAATAAAGACAGTAAACACCATGACTTGTTTCTCTGCAGTTGGCTTCTGTTATAAAAGAGAACAGGCTGCCACTTTCTCATCCTGGTTGTTTGGCTGAAAAGATTGCCCCATCAAAGATTGCACTTTGGGGTATGCATTTTTCTCTCTAGGGAGCACGGTTCAGGGGCACAGGAGTTATGTGGATGGCAGACAAGCTGTGTGGATTTGTATAAAAGGTAGTAAGACCAGATTGGTATACTTAGCACAAACAGTTCTTTTTAATAAAATATAAACTGAAAATTGTCACCTGCAGTGGAACTTAGACATTCTTGTCACCCAATTCTCTAGAATACTAATTGTACGTTTTGTTTTGTTTTGTTTTTAAGAAAAAGGAGCAAAAGCCATTTCCTTTGTGCTCCACTTAGATTTTTTTCTTTGTGACCCATTGCAATCTGAGGAGCTTACATAAAATTCCAAAAGCAAGACAGAGGAGTTTTTCCTACAAAAAGAAAATGTCGCTCAAAAGTGAATACAAATTCCATATATTCCATATTCCATATATTTTATATAATATAATTCCATTATATTTTTAAACCAATGATCGCACTATCAACTTTATGTATAAGAAACAATTTCAGTTGATAGCATGTTAGACCAAAATGAAAGCAGGAGCAAAGGAAGTTATTGATCCGAATAGCAATAAAGATCTGGGAGTTTTAGTAGATGTTCAGAGCGCAGCTCAAAAGATTGCCACAAAAGACCAGCCCCTCCACCCTCCCGCATAGCTCACAGAATTGATACTCTGAGTCTATTTCTTCAAATTGCTATTTTCCAGAAAAAATTAATTGTCACTGTGGGTAGTGGACTGAGTGTGTTCCCCACAGTTCCTGTGTGTCAGTCTTACCCAGAATATGACTGTATTGGAAATAGAATCTCTGGAGAGGTAATTAAGTTAAAATGATCTTCTTAGGAAGGGGTGTATACCAGTACAGCTGCTGTCTTTGTAAGGACAGGATGTCAAGGTAACAGAAGTACACAGAGGTGAGACTCTGTGAAGGCACAGGGAAAGGATCAGTGACAGATAACCAAAACAAACCAAAACAAACCAAAACCCATGCCACACCTTTATCAGGAACCTCTAGCTTCCAGAACAGTCAGGACATAAGCATCTAGAATTCTAGCTACTTCTTCAATAAGCTCTGCCGAGGCAGCCTATGAGATGAGCATACCTGACATTTTCAGCACAAGCTTCCGTGGTCACATTCACTGGAGTTGCTTAGGTCATGCACCACCCTGGAACTCTTGACTAATTGCTGAGTTCTTGGGTTGGCTTCCTGGAAGCTACGGTGAGATTTGGGGAAAGGACCCTCGATGTGAGACTATGGTGGCAGCTGCTACCTGCAAGTGTGGACAGTCTAGTGGAGCACAGACATTGACTCCAACATGGTCTCTTTAGAGGTCTCCCAGATGTGAAGAAAATCAGAGAGTTCTCTCTGTCTCACCAGCATCCATGGGCATGTGTAGTTCCTTTGAGGTTAAACTTTGCTCTTAAAATTAGGAGATGTTTTCAAGGCAAAAACTGTTCTCTGAAAACATTCCTGAAATAATATTTTAGGTTAATCTTGGGGACTTCCTTGAAGATCCTAAGGGTTCAATCTAAGAACAGCAGTAAAGGGGCTGGGGATTTAGCTCAGTGGTAGAGCACTTACCTAGGAAGTGCAAGGCCCTGGGTTCGGTCCCCAGCTCCGAAAAAAAAAAAAAAAAAAAAAAAAAAGAACAGCAGTAAAACAGGATACAGCAAGTATGGTGTCTATTCGGCTGGCAAGAGCCAGGTGGCAGGGTTTTACTGAAGGTCTGTGCGAGGGAATGAGGGTCGTATGTTGCCTGTATGTTGTATGACATTACATCCTAAAATCCTATTTGTATAAGGACATCAGGCATATGGAGGTAGAATCCTCCCTAATAACCCGTTAATCTTGTTGAAGATATGCTGTCTCTGCTTTCTTTCTGTTCCACGTGACCCCTTCACACACAATCTACTCACTCAGGCCCCATTCACGTCTGTTTAGAGCAGTGACTTCCAACCTTCCTAATGCTTCGACCTTTAACACAGTTCCTTGTGTTGTGCTGACCCCAACCTTAAACTTATACTTGTTGTTGCTTCATTACTGTAATTTTGACACTGTTATAAATTATAATGTAGATATCTGTGTTTTCCAATGACCTTAGTGGCCCCTCTCATAGGGTTACTCAAATCCCAAAGGGGTTGCAACTCCCAGCTTGAGAACTACTTGTTTACAGGCTCTTCTGGGATATCCATGAAGATCGTCCATCTTTCCTCACATCTCTGCTTGGATGTTGACTACAGCGTTCTGTCTGCATCACTTTCTCATTTCATTTCCTCCCGTGTTTGTCATCACCTAGTTCTCTGTCTTCCCGCACAGTGAGAAAACATTTATGCTTTCTTTCACCATTGTTTTATCACTTAAATGCTGCCTAGGGTGGAGTTTCTTTACTGTTGCTGTGTTAAGGTGACCTGCAAAAGCAACTTGAGGGAGAAAGTTTACCTTGGCTCACACTTGAGGTTACAGTCAATCAAAGTGGACACATTGTAGCCACAGTGGCAGGAGCCTGAGGGAGACAGTCCCACTGTATCCATAGCCAGCAGTAGAGAGCAATGATGATTGCATGCTAGTGTTCTCTTCCCCTCATTTAGATCATCCAGAATGCCTTGCATCAGTTAACTTAGCCAAGAAAATCCCTCACAGACATGTCTAGTGGTCTATCTCTCTGGTTATTTTAGATTCTGTCAAGTTGACAACACTGCCATACCCCTAAACGTCAAGTAGAAAATAGAAATTGGTTTTGAATAAAGATCTTTTCCCACTCATTTTTATTTTCAGTAGTCAATCATTAGATCTCTTTTACTGAGCTCTTTGCCTAAAAAGATTAAACATGCACAGGCATGTATACATAAGCGCATTTAGGCACACATGTGTTTGTACATAGGTATTATCACAGGAGTCTGTGATACTCTGGAAGCTGCCTTTTCTGTCTGTGCTGGCTGCTTGTTTTGCTTCTTCTGTGGTGGAAGCAGAGCCATCGAATCCCCCAGACAGCATCCTGAGCCATCATTGCAGTCCAGGCAAGCTCTGCTCCCCTAGAGAATGGTACAGGTAAGTGAATTTAATATTTCTTGTGCTTTCCTTAATTATCAGTCCTTAATTATCAGGGTAAGTCATATGCACCAAATTATCATAGTAGGTTTGTGAGTTTGGAGGCATAGCTCAACATTTATTTTCGTAATCATGCCTCAAGTCCAAATCGCTGAGCTATTCTATGTCATATTATTCTATGTCTAAAAGGTGGCAAGAAGTCAGGATAGGATTTCCTTCGTGAAACTTATCTGGCGCTCACTAGATATTGAAAGAACTAGCAGATATTCTTATACCTATTCTACACTGTGGTCCTCACAGGCCAGATTCACTCAGTACGTATCTCAGCATGGATAGCCCCAAGCAGTGGGCATGAGAGTATGGATTTCCTAATCCAGTTTTTCAGAACCGGAGGGTCTTGGTTCAACCTGGTCCTATCTCACCATAAGTGGTAAGTAAAGCCAGAGTCAACATTATTGATATCTGTAAGGATTTCTCGGATTTCAAGAGCAGCTCAGCCCTAGTGTGACTTCAGTTTGTTCACTAACCAAGACTAAAGATGGACACCTGGTCCCATTAGAGGAAGCTAGGTAACTGGCACAGGGAAATTCTCCAACAGTTGGGCCTTTTTCTATAGAGCTCATTGTAACCGTACATTATCCATCCCTCACAACCATTTTTATAGTTTTTCCACCAGGATAGCCATCCTCTTTATTTAATTTGCTGAAGACATAGCGTGCTTATTCCTCAGATGGATGAGAAATCTTAGATTTACCTAAACTTATATAGTGCATGAAATTGATAAGAGGAACAAGTTACTTATGATTTTACAAAGTGTAAATATCCTTAAACACTAGACACAGGTGTCTTGACAGGTATTGGAGAATCTATGCAAACACTTCCTCTGGGATGTACTCCTGCTACAGTAATTTTAATAACAATAACTTCTTTTGTATGTATCATCTGCTGGCAACTCTATCGTGTTCCTATGTGTGACATGCTTGCTACTATTTTACTCGAACATCATTATTATTTGTGGGCATATGAAGAAGATACCAAGCACTGTTAAGATTAGGACTTTTCATTATGTGTATAAAAATGATTAGGTAGTTGAGATTTTAGTCAACTCCCTCTCTTCTAGTTTTGAGATAAGGACTACTGTTGATGTCTCTGCAGGCCAAGATAACTGATTTGGCTACGCCATTGTTTCTGTTTGGATTCATGAAACCCTGCAGAGTAGCTTTTAAAGTATAACAGATATAATATGAATTACAGGAGGGTTTAAGGGTTCAAGGCAAAGCCTATGGTTGAGAGGGAAAAGCCCAAGTTGGAGTAGATAACATGTTCATTTATTTATCTTATATGTTAAATGTGTGGTGGAGAAAGGAAAAAAAAATGAGCACTCCACATGTAGAGTAAGAGACTGTGGAAGAGTCGAGAGCTAGGCTCTATGGGGACATCAGACAATGGGGAGGATTGTGTTCATTTGTTTGTGAGTAGCCTGAGGCTTATGGAGGAGTAATGAGGCTGACTGCATATATGCTAGGATTTACAGAAACACAGGTTGGATGAGATAAACAAGATATCTTCCTCTGAGACAGGTCGGAAGAGATACTGCTAGTCATTTAACTCCTCCAAGTGGTATGCATGTTCTTGTATAAATTTGAAAGCACCTGGCAACACCACAAAAAGTTCTGTAGCGAGGTAGTAGGTTATCCATCAACTATGTACTCACTACACAGGAAGAGCCTAGATAATAAAGAATAGATCCTACTTGAAAGGAAGGAAAAGCAAAAGAGTATAAGAAACAGATTGGGGGTGAAAGGGCAGGTAAGAATACAAGGAAACAGAAGTGTAAGGAGTTAACATCTCATGGCTTCTATGATTCAGCTTCCTGTATCGAGAGAGGAAACAGATGTTTCATCCAAAGGGTATTCCACATGGATTGATGAAAAGATCCTGACCATTCAGGCCATAGATCCAGCCCCAAATCTCCTTAGGGTGCTGGGGCAGCAATGACTTCTTCAGTCTTGGTCAGCAGTATAAAAGCTGTTCATGTTGCCCTACCCAATTCTCAGAGCTCTGTCTGTGGTCAGGAACTTTTCCCAGAGGAAACTGACTAAGATTTAGTTACTCTAGGAGCCTGATCACAGTCAGGGAGCTTGGAATCAGTCTACCACAGCCCCTTGGAGGAGTAGGAGGCAGTTGTGGACCAAGGGGAGGGTGAGGCACAGACACTGAAAAGCTCAGGTGGCAGGAAGCTCAGGCAGTGAAGGGCTCAGAGGTTAATGGCCTTGCCCTCTTTGACAAGGAGCTGGACAACTTCAGTAGATACTTATAGCCAAGGGACAAAGGTCAGCTGGTTGCTTAAACTCTGTGGTAAGCCATGCCCTTTGAGAAATGAGAACCGTAAAGTTCAGGTCCAGTTGTTAGTCCCCTCAGCCTTGCATAATGGCACAGTGAAGGAAAGAATCCACAGAGTTCAGAGAAAGCCCACAGAACAAGAGAAAGGCTTTGTCAACCAAGTATCTGACAGAATCTTAACACCTAGATTCCAGAAAGAATTTAAAAAGCTAAAGATTTTTTAAAAATGCATATTTAAAAACTAAAATCTCTCAAATATCCAATTCATAAATGGACAAATGAATTTGAATAGGCAGTTCTTTAAAAGAGAAATAAAATAGTCAATGAGTAGCTACCAAACCAATTAGCATCTGTGATGGTTTGAAGGAGAATGGCCTCTGTAAGCTCATATGGTTGAATGTTTAGTCTCAGGGGAGTAGAAATGTTTGGAAAGAGTCAGGAGACGTGAACTTGTTGGCAGAGGTGTGTTACTGGGGCTGCGTTTCAAGGTTTCAAGAGCTCATGCTAGTCTCAGTCTCCCTCTCAGTCATGGTGTCTCTTTTTAGAAAATAGAACAGTAACTAAGGCACTATCTATTGTTATTAGGGAAATATTAATTAAAACTACATTAGCACTCTGTTTTAGCTCTGTCAGAATGCCTGTTATCAAGAAAACAAATAAAAGACACCATTTGCTGTAACCCCGCAATGACTGACCCTTGGTGAACAATGCCTTGGGTAACTCAAGAGGGGCTCCAGGAAAAAAGGCAAAGGGCCTTATACCTTAGGTACACTTTATTCTCTAGAGATAGTTTTTGGTCATGATTTCTTGCCTCCTCAACAAACATTTGCATTCAATTTATAAGACATGGTGATTTTGTTGGATATCAGGGCATAGTTATAGAACCCTTCTAGTCAGTGTACCCTGAATCTGAATATGGCCTTCTGCCTTGCTTCTGTGCTTTTCCAGGCACAATCTATAGTAGACACCAGGCAATTGTGCTTTAATTGGTTTTTCTTTTATAAGAGTTACCATGGTCATAGTGTCTCTTCCCAGCAATTGAAATAGGAACCCTGATTGCCTGCTCATGGGAAAGGAAACTAAAGTGACCCCTATGGAAATTCCTACAGCTTCCATAGGCAACCAAGAATAGAAATCTTATATAACCCAGCTATACTACTTCTAGGTCTGTACTCTTAAGTTATTAAGTCAACATACTACAGGACTACCTGCATATCCAAATTTATTATTGTATTATTCATAATAGTGAATGATATAGGGCAGACCTGGGTACCTATCAATGAACAGTAAAGGAAAGTTAGTGCATATACCCAATTTTAGTTCATTTACCCACAGAGAACAATTAAATTACTTCATATTCAGGAAAACGGATGATCTAGAGAACAAAGCCAAACTTAGAAAGCTAAATCATCACATGTTATTGCTTACATGGAATGTAGGTTAACTATGTATGTTAGGAGAAGAAAGAGTAGAGAGTTGTGGAGGGAGGTGGAGGAAGAGTAGGGTAGTGATACTACCCTTGAGGGAAGTGGAACTGATATTGGAGATGTTGGAAATATGTTAATTATAGACAAATTAATATGTGCATATACCGAACTCTTTTGGGCCAACATGGCAGCACTTGTCTAGTTGTCTGCCTAAGTGACAGGGACCTGGCTCACTTACCTTCATCAGTCAGCTTGTGGATTGGTTTGTAAAAACCAAGATAATTATTTACAGCAAGGAACATTAATCATCATCATTTTCTTAAGATATACAGTCCAGTTTTAGCTGTATCTTCTTAAATGCATCCATATGATTATGTAGGCCTTTAAAGTTTATAATGTGTGACGTGTTTTCTCTCACATGTGATGACATGTACCATAAAAGCAAACAGGCAGTCTATTTGGGGACAGGAAAGGCGCTAGCAAGAGTGTGCAGAAAGTGGGAATGGAGGAGTGGGTTGACCAAATAAGGTCAAATATGCTGATATATACATATAAAAATGTCATAATGAAACCCATTATTTTGAATAGCAACTGAAAACAATTAATTTTTTAAAAAAAAATCACAAAGGTATCCATCCATAAAACAATAATGCATGAGGTAAATAAAATATTCAAAAGCTGTAAATAGTACTTAAAATTTACCATGTATATAATACACAATTACTACACGATATAGTAAAGGAAGAAATTGAGATGAGTTTCCCTTTATAGAAACATGGTGTGGCCTAAGGGAAGGGTCTTGGACTCAGGGATGAGCTGAACTTTGGGTGTGTGTACACAGCAGATATTTTTTCCACAGACCTGAGTATCAATTTCACTCTGTGGAAAATCAAGAGGTTGGCCTTCAAGGCTGCACCTGCCCAGGACAGCCTGTGAGTCATTGAATCTAAGTATAAATTAACGCAGCTCCAAGAGCATAAGCGATTTCTAATTGCTGATGTGTGACAATTTAAAATAAGAAGCCAAAATGGTCTCTGCCATTAGCTCTGACACCAGTCTCCCTCGAAGACAAAGGTCAGCCACTTCAATTTCCTCCATCCTGCCGGCTCCATCCCCCAACAGGCATAACATTCCTGGCCTGCCTTTTCTTCATGAATCTCTTGTCTAGATTAATAAGTGTCTGATTTCTCTGAAGGAAATGGCTCTTATATTGAAGGTACATTAATTCTCTTAGGTCACTGTGGCACCATTTGCTTAATTCTATTACAAAGTGACAGACATAGATTCCATTGTCCTCACCCAGCTCATGGCTTCTGCCTAAACACCAAGAAAGTCATTTCAAACAAATAATATTAGTGTCTTAGAGTTTCCGTAAGTTATGTTCTTTAGGTGATCGCTCCTTAAAATGGTGTCACCTTGGTTTTTTTTTTTTTTTTTTGGTTCTTTTTTTCGGAGCTGGGGACCGAACCCAGGGCCTTGCGCTTCCTAGGTAAGCGCTCTACCACTGAGCTAAATCCCCAGCCCCATCACCTTGTTTTTTACACAGGTATTTAATTTTTCCTTGTCTTATCGTCCAGCAGATGGGAAATATTTCACAAGCTGTGGGCCTTCTGAAAGTGTTTTCCTAGGAAATGAGACACTCAACTGAGGAGCTAGGAAGCTACTCTCCACCTAGATTATAGACACAAGAAATTATGTTTTTTCCTATCCTCCAATGTAGAAATAGAAACCTGCAAGTTCCACAAGTCTGGATCCAGCTTCACGACTTGAACAACCCTGCTGTTACCATAACCAGAGTACAGGAGGAAGGAGTTGTCCATCGGCCTCTAAGACCTGGCTCTGTTAAAAAGCTAGAGAGGAATGGGCAAGAACGGCATTGGGGTTTCTCATCTTAAGTAAATAACTAATATCTACTTTGAATTAACACAGGAAGGTCATATCATATACACTTACATAAAATCTCACAGAGACCAAATGTAATTCTAGAAGAAGGATTTATATTTCTACCGTTTTGGAGGGAGAGTTGGAGGATATGAAAATTCATTGTGGTTTTTTTTTTCCCTCTCATGTTTATTTTGTAATAGCTGGTACTAACGAGGTCATTTCTTTTTTTTTTTTCTTTTTCTTCTTTTTAGAAAAATTTTGAACTAGGAATTAAATAATGCACACTTTAGTACGCAGTTGGTTCAAGAAGAAATGACAAGGGAAGTAGAAAAGGTCCTAAGACAATGGAAAATGGAAAATGCACACACTAAACCTCAGAAACCATCACCAGCAGAACAAAGAATGAAGTTTAAATCGTGACAAATGTGCATTCAAAACAGTCAAAGGATTTCAAAATGGCCTCCCTTTACATCTCAGAAGAGCTAAGAAAATGCCACCACTGTCCTAAATATAAGATTTACAGTAGAAAGGAAACAATACCATCAGATATATGTTTTTTGGGTTGTTTTTACTATTTTATAGATAAAATGTTGTAACCATAACCAGGAGTACAGCAGTAACAGATAAAATGAACAGAAAAAAAATGGGAAAAGCAAGGAAACCTTTGCCGTGGGTTTTAAAGATCAATCAAATCAGCAAACCCTTTGCCAGGCTAAGGGAGAAACAGTGACAGAGATTTGAGTGGCACAATTTAAAACCACGAGAGAAGGTAAAATTGGTGTAACTAAGTAAGGATAATCAGGAGACTAGGAATATGCACCAATGCATTGGGGGTGTAACTAAGTAAAGACGATCAGTAGACTAGAGATATACACCAATGAGTTGGGTGGCCTACGGGTGTGTGCAGTTTTATAGAGACTGTTGAAGCTTTGAAACATGGGAAAAAAATAAAGTAGAAAAAAGTGCATGATACAACAAGGACAGGGAGTCATGATAAATTAATATTAATTAAACAACTATTATTTAAATATTTAATAAATAAATATTAACAAAATAATATTAATAAGATTAATAAGATTAATCTCCCAACAAAGCTCACTTCTAGTTTAAAACTGTGTGAAATATTTAAAGAATTAATACCAATCCTTCCCAAACAGTCCCAAATTGGATAATTTCAGAATCACTTTATGAAGGCAGAATAACATGCCTAGAGGATTGGTCCTGGAATGCACGGATGGTTTTACACACAAATAAATTAGAGTAGTGAAAGGCTAAAGCGACGGGGAAATCTATGCCACTCTAATCCTAGGAAAAACTCACTTCAAGGCTATAGAAGAACAGAGGCGACTTCAAAAGATGATTGCCTGAGTTCTGAGATTAGAAGTTGAAGTAAAGCTAGGCAGAAGACTTGGCTAGACATGTCGCTAAAGAAGACATATAAATGACAATCCTCTGTGAAAAGATGATCAATATTGCTAACGAAGGGAATACAAATCAAAGAAACTATGCCATCTACTGCATACCTGTTAGAATGTTACTGTTTAAAAACACCACCACACCACCACACCACCACACGGGGGTGGGGCACAAGGGGGAGGGAAGGAGGAAGGGATTGAGGGAGGGAAGAGAGAGAGAGAGAGAGAGAGAGAGAGAGAGAGAGAGAGAGAGAGAGAGAGAGAGAGTATGCATGTGCTATAAGGCTGTGGGGAAATCTTATACACAGGCAGCAGGAAGGTTGTACTAGTTACTATTTTTTTTTGCTGTGATAAAACACCATGCCCAAAAGTAACTTGAAGAGTTTATCTGCTTATAGCTGTGAAGATAGAGTCTATAATGACAGGGGAGGCCCTGAAGCAGGCGCCCAGAGCAAGAAACAGAGGGAATCGCATCTCAACCACACAAAGGAAGCAGAAACCCCAAAGCCTTCCCAAATGACTTACTTCCTCCAGCAAGGCCACACCTCCTACTATTTCCATAACCACCCGGAGCAGTGGCACTAACTAGGGAGCTCAAATCTCCGAGCCTATGTGGGATATTTCTTATTCAAAATACTACAAAGGCCAAATGATAGCCACTATGGAAAACAGTCTGAAATTCCTCAATTAAAATTACAAGTACCTCGAGATCCAGTGAACAGTTAACCAAAGGGATTGGAAATCGAAACTTTGAAGAGATGTTTGCATCCTCCTGTTCACATTCCAGAAGACTGACAGACCTTAAATCTCCACCTTGTGATGGATTGATGGAGAAAATGTGATATATATACACAGCAGTGTATTAATCAACCTTGAGGAAGTGAGTTGTGTAACATGAACGACTCTAGAGGACATTGTACTAAGGGAAATGAGCCAATCACAAAAAGATCAATCCCCTGTGACCCTAATCACATGAAGTTGTAACATGGTCCAATTTGGAGAAGAGAATATAGAATGATGGTGGCCATAGACTGGGGAGGAAGAATGTGTGATCAATTCTGTCTTAGCCTGGATTATCTTCCAGTATAATACTGCCCTTAGTCTAATGGCATGGTCGTAGAGTCAGAAACTCTCAGTGGCTGTGTGCTGGGCCCTTTCTCTCAGAATATTTGTGCAATAGTTTTTGGGTTCATATGCTGGGCAGTGTCCACATGCTACAAGTCAAGTATATCGAGCTTCTGACTTGAGGGCTTAGGAATTGTTTGTGTTTACATTTGCAGGAAAGATTAATATTTTTGAATCTTGGTGTTGTTTCTGTGGTCTCTATAACAATAGTACTGTCTAAGCTGTAGAAACAGTGAGATTTTAAGCATACCCTGAGCTCTGTATGTACATGAACACCCTCTATGTTAAGGGGGTCACCGGCATGTAATCTCATAATGTTGTTTAGGTCAGCTGACTAGGAAAGGAATCAACTGTGAATGACAAGCATTTACTCTCCGTCTGTTTCTTAAATGCAGGGATGAAACGCCAAGGTGAGATGCGCTTCTGAGCCAGGAATAGTTTGAGAGTGTGAACACACTCTCCACACACCCTCTGTTTACTTGGAACTCCATCTCCTTCACCAGCTCTCACCCCTGTGTAGACGGATCCCAGTGTCCCACATCCCACACTCTTCATGCTCTGGTTATTTCCATATGAAAATGATCAATGCATCATGGGCCTTCAACTCCTCGTAACGGCTCCAGTGGCACATAAAAACCAAAGCAAATGTGTGTTCTTTTCTCCTGGTCTTTTGTCTTTGTCCTCTGATCATGCCAAAATCTCCGGAAAGAACAGAAGTAAAAGCTGACTTCCTGTATGTAGTGCATGGAATTTCCTTTAGTTTGGTTTTAACCAAGCCAATATTTAACCTCCTTCTTTATGCTGAGGCCAACTCTTAGTGACAATGTGAGTTGTGCCTTATTTTGCAGGTTGGTAAATAATTTTCAGGCATTAAGCATTGATTTTTCTCTTCATTGACATGTATAAGTGTATGGTTGTGACTCAAGTGGAGATCTTGCAGGGGAATGAAATGTGCTATATTTTAGGAGGTAAGACGCTGGGCTACAGGACTCTGAACACATGAAGCATCCTCTGCTCTATTATAAGGACCTCACACAGCTGCAGATGTTGAAGAATAGCTGAAGGAGTGACTGAAATTTTTTCTTGGCCCCAGAGACACAGGAAGGCGCAGATACTGAAAACCAACTCAATCTATAGTCCATTACATTGCCCTTCCAAATTGTAATCCTTCACACATTCCTTCACTTTAAGAAAGAAATAAAAAATGATGGTCTTTTTCAAGGCCCAAGTCAGAAAAAGAAAGAGGTATCTTTCTTTAGGAACTATACACCAGCTTTCCTATAGCTTCCCTTTGTTCCTACCCTGACGAGGGCTTATTTATTTATTTGTTTATTTATTTTAATCTTTATTAACTTGAGTATTTCTTATTTACATTTCTTTTTTTTTCTTTTTTTTTCTTTTTTCTTTTTTTTCGGAGCTGGGGACCGAACCTGGGGCCTTGCGCTACCACTGAGCTAAATCCCCAACCCCGCTTCACTCCTTCTTTAAACGGGGAACAAGAATACCCTTGGCGGGGAATAGGGAGGCAAAGTTTAGAACAGAGGCAGAGGGAACACCCATTCAGAGCCTGCCCCACATGTGGCCCATACATATACAGCCACCAAACTAGATAAGATGGATGAAGCAAAGAAGTGCAGGCCGACAGGAACTGGATGTAGATCTCTTCCGAGAGACACAGCCAGAATACAGCAAATACATAGTCGAATGCCAGCAGCAAACCACTGAACTGAGAATGGGACCCCCGTTGAAGGAATCAGAGAAAGGACTGGAAGAGCTTGAAGGGGCTCGAGGTCCCATATGAACAACAATGCCAACCAACCAGAGCTTCCAGGGACTAAGCCACTACCCAAAGACTGTATATGGACAGACCCTGGGCTCCAACCACATAGGTAGCAATGAATAGCCTAGTAAGACCACCAGTGGAAGGGGAAGCCCTTGGTCCTGCCAAGACTGAACCCCCAGTGAATGTGATTGCTGGGGGGAGGGCGGTAATGGGGGGGAGGAGGGGAGGGGAAGCCAATATAGAAAGGGAAGGGGAGGGGTTAGGGGGATGTTGGCCCAGAAACTGGGAAGGGGAGAATAACAATCGAAATGTAAATAAGGGGGTTGGGGATTTAGCTCAGCGGGAGAGCGCTTGCCTAGCAAGCACAAGGCCCTGGGTTCGGTCCCCAGCTCCGGGGGAAAAAAAAAAAAGGAGTGAAGCATTCACATTTTGATCATCCTTCTTGAGTTTCATGTGTTCTGTGCATCTGGGGTAATTCAAGCATTTGGGCTAATAGCCACTTATCAATGAGTGCATACCATGTGTGTTTTTCTGTGATTGGGTTACCTCACTCAGGATGATATTTTCCAGTTCTATCCATTTTCCTATGAATTTCATAAAGTCATTGTTTTTGATAGCTGAGTAATATTCCATTGTGTAGATGTACCACATTTTCTGTATCCATTCCTCTGTTGAAGGGCATCTAGGTTCTTTCCAGCTTCTGGCTATTATAAATAAGGCTGCATGAACATAGTGGAGCATGTGTCTTGGTTATATGTTGGGGCATCTTTTGGGTATATGCGCAAGAGAGGTATAGCTGGATCCTCAGGCAGTTCAATGTTCAATTTTCTGAGGAACCTCCAGACTGATTTCCAGAATGGTTGTACCAGTCTGCAATCCCACCAACAATGGAGGAGTGTTCCTCTTTCTCCACATCCTCACCAGCATTTGCTGTCCCCTGAGTTTTTGATCTTAGCCATTCTCACTGGTGTGAGGTGAAATCTCAGGGTTGTTTTGATTTGCATTTCACGAGGGCATCTTTAATTCATTACCTCCATCACAGCCTTTCATTTTCTGTGCAACCTAAAATGAAATAGCCATTTAACTGAAGTATAGAAGAAAAATGTTTGAAAATACGTAAGCACCGGGTGCTGTCTCAAACATGCCCTGCTTTTACCTACTAGGCTAAAAGCAGGGCTCTGCTCTCTCCATGGAGTCAGATAGAATCCTAAGAGATTTCCAGCAAGCAGTGTATACTTTTGACACAGCTAATCCTCACTTTGGCAGTCTACTTCATGGGTTTCCTCAACCTTTATAAGGCATTAGATGCTAACCTTTCATCTTTTGTCTCTTGCAGGACTCAGATGGTGCTCTTTGAATGGACCATTAGTTCTGTCTTCTTCTGATAAAATCCACTCTGCGGTCATTTTAAAAAATTTATTCTTCTCTCATAAATTACATCCTGACCGCAGTTACCCTACCCTGTTTCCAGCCACTCTCCTCCATCCACTTCCATTTCCCTTAAGAAAAGGGCAGGCGTCCTATGGAGCAACCAGATACGGCATATCGAGCTGAAATAGACACTTCCCTTTTATATTAAGGCTGGATGAGACAACCCAGCAGGAAGAGAAGGTCCCAAAAGTAGGTGAGAGTCAGAGACAGCCTCTGTTCCCACTCTTAAGGGTTCCACAGTGACACCAAGCTACCCAACCATACCATACACAGAGAGCCTAGAACAGACCCATGCAGGCTGCCTGATCCATGAATCTCCCTGGGAAGCAGAAATAGAATATATATCCACGACAGAATGTGGGCAGGTGCAAGACTGGAAGAGGAGTGATCAGGTACAAGGAGGATAGAGAGAGAGAGCGAGAGCGAGAGCGAGAGCGAGAGCGAGAGAGAGAGAGAGAGAGAGAGAGAGAGAGAGAGAGAGGCACTAGGGGAGACTATTGGAATTGAGGTGGGAGGCATTTCAGGAATGAGCTTGAAACCTAGTGCAATGGAACCTTCCAGGAATCTATGAGGTGAGCCCAGAAGGGACTGCTAGCAATGGGAAATCTGGAGCTAAGATGGAGCTTCCTCAATCATTTTTGGAGGAAGCTGTATAGTTTGAAGGTATGCCATGTCAAGCTCGGAATACATTAGATAATTCAACCTTGAGCACACCATGCCAACACACCTCCTTGTTAGGTTAGAGTTGTGTATTTTGAGTTTGGATATTCTGGATTATTGGGGTCCTTTGTGCCAATGTCTAACTACAGAATGCATAAGGATGTATTGAGTGTGTGTGTGTGTGTGTGTGTGTGTGTGTGTGTGTGTGTTTGTGTGTGTGTGTGTGTGTGTGTGTGTGTGTGTGAGAGAGAGAGAGAGAGAGAGAGAGAGAGAGAGAGCGCTCAGCTTGCCATGAACCTGATTTTATTAAGCACAAAAGCCTAATCAATTGCAGGGAATGATGTCAGGTGTTTTGATAGTCTGAACACTTGCCAAAATCTGATTGTGAAGTTCACATTTCCCAGTGGTCAGACATCTACTCTATATGATGTATTCAGCTGGAGAGATGGCTCAGCAGGTAAGAGCTCTGACTGTTCTTCCAGAGAGCTTAGATTCAAATCCCAGCAACCACATGGTGGTTCCATAATGGGATCCAATGCCCTCTTCCGGGTGTGTCTGAGGACAATCACAGTTTAGTCAATTTTTACCTGCATATTCTCCTAGATTGAATTCCTGGGGTGCTTTGGTCCCAACTTTAACTTTCAGTGAAAAATTACTTTTACTTAAATAAAGTCTTACTTTGTTAGTCTATACCTCTCATTGTGGCTATGTAACTTTTTCTATAGGGCTCATTCACCCCTGGTAGGGCACTAATGACATTTCAATCAAACAGCTCCTTTCAAGTTTAGCTTAGTGAACCCCTGAGTTTGTTGGGGTTACTTGCAGGAACATGATGAAGGATTTCTTACAGGTACATGGATGACTCAAGGTCAACTGTATCACCAGGAAGCCCACTACAGCATGGCTAATGACTCAGAAAATCTCTATTCCTCGTGCATTCTGTCCAACTTATAAGCCGTGTGCATGGCCAGAGTCATGTCCAATTATCAACTGCTTTCATAATCATGGGGAGGGATGCTGTGAATCTTTTAAGTTTCAGGAGTTTCTGGGCCCTTTTAACTTTCTCCATTTATTTTCTAAAAATTAAAAAATGTTCTTTCTTCCATATCCTAGTAAATATTTACTGTCACTTTAACAGGATCAAGAACTACTAAGGAGACAAACCTCTGGCCACAGTTCTGAGAGGGTTTCCACAGTGATTTAATTGAAGTGGGATGACCCACCCTAAATTTGGGCAGCACTGTTTATTTCATGGTTCGGGACTCCAGTGCCCTCTTTTATACCTGACTGTGGATGCAGTGTGCCAAGCTGCTTCAAGCTCCTCTCTCCATGGCATCCCTGCATGTTGGACTGCACCCTTGAACTGTGAAGCGAGATATATCCCTGCATGTTGGACTGCACCCTTGAACTGTGAAGCGAGATATATCCTCCTTCCTTAGCTGCTGTTACCAGCTTTTTTGTCCCAGCAAAGAAGAAATTGAACAATACACTCTGGGAGGAAGTGCTTTGCTTCAGAAGATAGAGTTCACACAATAGTAACCCCATCAGAATCTGGGCATCATGGAGATGTTCATACCCTCCAGGTTCCTACAAAACCATCTATCAGGTACTGACTCCATCCTGTCCAAGGAAGGATATTCAAAGAGGATAAAGTATGTATGTTTTATTTCAAATTTCTTCTTGTGTAGATATTCTCAAGATAAAAAGAATGGGGTCAGCATTATTGACAAAAATTAATCTTTTATTTAAAGCAAATCTTTGTCACATTACGGTTTTTGGATCTTTTATTCTATTTTTCTATATTTACTCACCTAGTGCTATGAAATCATCCTTTCAAACTTATCACATGCTGTCAACCACCACATGATTCTCTTAGAAGCTATTCTTGCCAGACCCAGGAATTGCTGGGCCATTGGGTGATGTATGAAGGTAATCAGTAATCCAGAATGAACACTTTACTAACTGTAAGTGTACATCTGTAGCCATTTCTTAGGTATTCAAGAAACATTGGTGTTCTTTGTTTTCTTCAAGCAAATGTAAGCCAGGGTTAGTAAATGGCACCCATAACCCCCTGCCAACTCACAAAGGCCAGGCAGTTGGGTGTCAGTCAGTTACTACTGGGACTTGAACCCAGTCCTGTGACCCAATGCAGTCTGCTCTGAACTGAAGCATTAAATTAGTCTGCAGAGACTTTCTCAACCTCCTTACTCTTGGTTTAACAATGGTAGGACTGCTCTGTGGTTGTGGACTGTGGAATAATATATTTGGCCTCTACCCACTGAATGCCAGTAGCATATCCTCACCAACTGTGATAATCAAAATATCTCAGATCTGCTAACTAGTTAGCTACATAATTTGTGAAGTCCAACAGAAGAGAAACATCAAGCCCTCTAAAATAAATTCCTTATTCACAGAACATAATGTAGCACTCAATATGACTGTAACAGAATAATTCTCTAACTACAAATCAATAAAAACCAAGAAAGCTGGAATTAAATCTTCTAACAAATACAGATACTTTCTAAATTGGATGTCTCGATTCTAAGAGTTTTCTGGTCTATATTTCTGTGAATTTATGGATAAGGTCATCAAGTTTATACTGGGAACCATTGCCTTCAATTGATGTAATTAAAAAAATATTTTAGAGAAAGGAAGTCTGTGACTCAATTTTAACTACAAGAAGTGTTTTACCATTCAACAGTTGCTAAAGCTATTCAGGACATTTCATGGGCTATGACAAATGATACATTGCTGGCAAATTATTTTAAGTATATATTTTGATATATCTAGAACTGGCCATTCATTTGTAATCAATTTTCTAAACCTATTTTTTTAACCCATCTTACAAATCAGCTTCATGTTTGCACTTAAATGTCATTTTAATGTTTCCTTTGATTGTTCCTGTGAGGTCAGTGGTTATGTTAGCCCCTGAAAGTGGTTTTGTGAGGTGTGCATGTGTGTGTGTGTGTGTGTGTGTGTGTGTGTGTGTGTTTCTAAAATTGTGCTTATGTGTTCTATTACTGTGGTTCAAGAATCAAGAAAGGTGATTTAAAAAATGCTTCCTTCCTTAATTCATTCAGTGCTTCATAAGAAATGGCGCACTGTTCTAGTATTCTGTCAGGTGTGTCTACCCACACATTTACCTCGATCTCTAGTTGTATGACTGTTTTTAAAAAAAATGTTCGTATGGATGCTATACTACCTTAAAATTCATTCTTTTAATTCAACATATATTGCTGAGCACTCAGTGAGCCAGAAGTCCTCTAATTTTCAGAAATAAAATAAACAAAACGAAGCCCTCACATAGTTGAGTAAATTAGGAAGTAAAACGTGCTACATTTTCATTGGGAAAGAGGGTTGCATTATCTGGAAAACCAAAGCGTTGCTAGGTTGTGTCTGGGCAGGGGTTGCTCTCTGCTGTAGGAAGTACCCTGTGCAGAAGTGAGGCTAGACTGAGTGATCGAGGGAAGGAGCCTCATTGGTAGACACTTGAGGGAAGAATGCTGCCTCAGAAGCCTTGGGATAGAGTAGCACAGTGTGCTTCAGGAGAAACAAGGCCTTCTTGAGACTGAGTTGCAGGAGGAGGTCATGGGCAGAGGAGTGGAAAAGGTTAAGCTGCTGGCTATGGGTTGTGTCTGAAGAGGAGGCTTGCAGGTCTGTGCAGAGCAGCATGGCCTGAGGTCTGTGCTGAAAAGGATCCCCTCTCTGCTTGCTGTCTTAATAAATCATCCCATCACACGAGGCCTTTAAGTGCCATTTAACTACACGGTGCTGGCACAAGTTGCCCTTTGGGGGCCTTCCTGGGCTTATTTGGGGGCAAGCAGAGATAGTGGGAAAGAGATGCAGCTCATAGACAGTGGTGGCTCTCAGCTATTGGCGGAGGTATTCTAAGATCCTGAGTGATCTCCCTGGATTCCACTGATCTCACAGGGTAGCCAAGACCAACAGTGGGAGGCGGTTTTTGGACCATTCCATCACCTTCATGAACCAGTAAATTCAGAGGACTCTCTGTCCATTTATAAAAGTAGAAGACTTCCTTTTTCACAGTGGCCTAGCCACCAGGGTCACACCTGGGTGGAGGTGAGTGTTGATGGGCACTTTCAAGGCTGAATGACCACTGTCATATAAACAATAACGAGGCCTGTTGACTTTCTATTGGTTATGAAGTCTAAGGAGGTTTTGTCCTGCTCAGCTCTCAGCAACAAGAAACACACACACACACACGCACACACACACACACACACACGTGTGTGTATGTATGTGTGTGTGTGTGCATATATATGCTTTGTAATTTTTTCCCCTTGAAACTGATGTCAGTAAGTCACAAGATGACAGACAAGCCATGCAGTCATACTTAGTCAGGCTCCCCTGCCCTTGGGTGCCTTATTAAAATGCCCATGGTCCTCTCTTCTATACTAAATCATATACTTACTTAACCATATACATGAGCTTCAGAAAAATGGGCAGATCTTTATTTTAATAATGAGTTACCTCCATGGTCTCTTTCCCCATGCTCTGCCACCCAGGGTTACAGTCTTATAGATGAAGATGTGTGGCTTTGAGCCCATCTGCAGCACATGGCTTTCCACCACCTCCGCAGTTTAGCTCCAGGTAGGCGAGACAGAGGCTCAGATGCTTAAAACCAGAAGTACCATGACACCAAATAAGTAAACAAACCAACCAAGAAACTCAGGCTCATTACTGCTATCATTTCACTGAGGACAGAGGGCCTTTCCTTTTGTCCTGTGGGCTGTTTTGCAAGTGTGGCATCACAGAAGAAGCATAGATAGGCTGTCAATAAACTCAACTTTGAACATCTATTCAGCGAGTTATTTCCTAGTGGGAGGGGAAAAACACTGAACCAAGGCTGGCGGTCTAGAGGGAAACTGTATAAATGACTTGTAGTTAAGAGGATATGACCCACTGTATAATTCATAGTCATTAGTCTAAGTGACACTTCGGCAGTCACTCTGCCGGGCACTCATGGCTGAGACCCAAACAGGCCACTCAGCTGCAGGCTCCTGTGGTCCTGTGATCAGGTTTCCCTGAAAGACTATATTTGGACATGAGGATTTTTCTTTCTTACATTCTTTTTATTATTTTTTTTTAGTGGAAGATGCTGCCTCAGCTTCATCATGTGTGCAGTTTAAAGGTTGCTCGGGTGATTCTTTAAAACTGCATAAAAGCAATTCTGCTGTGCCTGGGAGACAGTATTTCTGTAATGTTCCGTGCATACATCTGCATGATTTCTCAGAGCTAATTCAAATTTAATGCATTGGTAATTCCTTTCCCGCCGAAGCCACCCAGCGGTAATCTGAAGGTTACAGAATGATCTTCCGGCTCAAATAACACTTTTAGACCAGGATAAATGGAGAGGCAGGAATATAATGGGCAGAATTAGGCTTCAATGATAAATCCCACCCCAATTACCACTCTGAGTGAGGCTGACCAGAGCTTACAATGTTTTCAGAAGGATGATTGTAATATAATTTTAACAAAACAGGGAGTCAAGCTGTAGTGGTCTTCCTGAGGAAACTGTATATTAACCCAACATGACGACACGTGGACAACTTAGGGGATATTTCTCTAACAATTGGAAAGACCATTCTTGAGGCAAAATTAGGCTAGGATTAAAGTACTCATAAGAAACTCACAAATGTGTAAAGATCCAGAGAGGAATAATTTAGCTTGGAGACCGTAGAAATAGTGAAACCCAATTGAAGTCCAGATAAATAATGAAAATAATAATTTGGAGACTACGGTTTTTTTTAACCCTTTGGTGAGCTTTTGCAGTGTAGAATAAAATTGTATTTTATAGACACTAGGTCCTAGGATTAGCTATGTTCCCATCGATCCTCGATGTTTTCATTGGAGAATGGACTTCAATGCCAAGGCACTGGTTTACTGTAGTCTTGTTCTTCCTCAGCTGATGAGGCACAGGAACCCACGTGTACATAAATAGTCCATGTGCACTCACGTGCCCCTAAATATTTGCATACGTAACCATCTGTGTTCATATCAAGCTATCTCTCAACTCTGACGTCTCTGATCAAGAATGGCAGCCCCTTGATTTCTGCTCTCTCTCTATCTTATCCCCGAGAACATGACTAGAGAATCCTGTCACCACTTCGCTACAGATCCAGAAAACATGGTGACTCAGTGCTTTTCATTTCGCTCTGGCCAGGCACCCTCCTTACATTGGATTCAGTGGACTGGCATCACCCACAAGTCTGAAGGCAGTTAGCTCACGGTGATGTCTGTAGTGACAGTCTGCCAAACACCACATAGGCGTCTTCTAGTCGTTAAATATGATTCCCTTAAGGCTTCAAAACTTGTGAAACAGATTGCACGGCCATTTCTTGCTCTATGGTGGTTAAACAAAAGCATTTGGCTTCGCGTGTTAGGAACCTAGTAAACGTCAGAGAAATAAAATCACTAAAGGCTGTTCTTTCCCTAAAATAAGTTTTACTCATTGGCAGATGTTATCTGTTAGTCAAAAGATTGCAACCGGTAAATGCAGGGAGCAAGGCCCTGTTTCTTTCTTCTTCTTTCTTTTTTGAAATGACATCATCGGTGTCACTTACAAATCTGGTATTAATTATTTGATAGGCTTGAGGCTGATTTTGTACTACAGGCATTTTGCTGTTGGAAGGGTGAATGTCAAGGATGACTTATCACCCTGGGCAGTTAGAGGAAGGTTTAAAGCCCAATTGCAGCTACATCAGAGCCCACTACAGTGTCATACATGCTATACCAGCTTACTTTCCATAACCAGAGCAAATTTGGCCCAAGCATATTTCCACTATGAGGTTTTGGCTAATCTTAGATTTGGATTGTAAATCTAGAGGAAGCAAAACTAAAGGGAGAATTTTTGACTTAACAATCTAAAGTGGGCTTTTTAATCTCTCAAGTGAATTAATGAAGGGGGGGTCTGAAATGTTGTGAAATAATCCTTTAATGGAGTTTTAAGTGGTCAGGTCCTGAAGAAGTACTTCATCATCGTCATCACCACCACCACCACCACCACCACCACCACCATCATCATTTTTATTATTAGACTGGATTTTTAGGCCAAACAACTTTTAAAATAGAAATCTCTGGACAGAAGTTGTTAACTTCCTCTCTTTGTGTTGTAAAATCAAGGCTTGTTGAATGTTGTTTATTATGCAAAACTAAAACAAAAGCATAAATGAAAGCCAAAGTTTATGAGGTTGCTGATGCAATAAGGTATAAAAGTAGGCTTTGACATTCCAGATGCACTGTGGGGATTTATCCCCTGAGAAGAATAACCTTTGAAATAGCCGCCAGCCAAGCTGAAGGCAAAGACAGGACCCTGACCAACTGCAAAAGACATCAACTAGCAAAGGAAATAGTGTCCGACATAGCTAGTCCTTCTCCGTGCCTGATTGCTCTGTTCTCTGAAAAGTCAAACTGTCTTTCTCTTATGCTGACAGGTAGTTGATAATATTGCTACTGACAATGAAGTTCTGCTTCCGGTGTAGTTACTCACTGCACCATCAAGCTGGACACTGGATTCTTGATGCTAGCAAGTGCTTTCACAGTGGGGTAGGGAATAGCAAGGCACAGTGTAAACAGAACATGTCAAACCCCTCATAAAACAGGAAGTTCCTTCTGCCTCTGCCTGTTTTGGACATGCTGAAGAAACCACATGTGTGATTATAAAGTCAGAGTCTGCCGTGCTGCTCATCATACTGGAAGCATCGATATGGGTGTTCTCAGACACTTTCTGTGGGAATTCTAGTGTGCATGTGCAAATAGTGTTTAATATTCCCTCCCTTTTCTGCTACCTATTGAAACCCCAAAGAAGCCACAGTACAGCTCTGTCATCAGAATGTGATAATGCTTGGTGTATTGGCTGGTTTTGTGTGTCAACTTGGCATAAGCTAGAGTTATCACAGAGAAAGGAGCCTACCTTGAGGAAATGCCTCCAGGAGGCATTTTCTCAATTAGTGATCAAGGGAGTGGACCCTGACCATTGTGGGTGGTGCCATCCCTGGGCTGCTGGTCCTGAGTTCTATAAGAAAACAAGCTGAACAAGCCAAGGGAAGCAAGCCAGTAAGTAACATCTCTCCACGGCCTCTACATCAGCTCCTGCCTCCAATTTCCTGGCCTGTTTGAGTTCCTGCCTTGTGTTCCTTTGGTGATGGACAGCAATGTGGAAAGTGTAAGCTGAATAAACCCTTTCCTCTCCAACTTGCTTCTTGGTCATGATGTTTTGTGCAGGAATATAAACCCTAAGTAAGACACTTGGGTTTACGAATGATGTAAAAGTTAACATTCTTCTTCATCTGACTTGTCTCCCATTGGTCCAAGCAATGAGTTGATTTGCTCAAAAGAATCTTTGTCCATGTGTAAAATTGATAGCTCTCCTGACTTTAGCAAACTCTTGTGGTTCAATGAGTGTGGTCACATTTTACAACCATGGGAACTTTAGGTCCAGAAGCCTCCAGTCTTGTTTCTCTTCACTTTCTTATAAATGTCATCAAACAAATTGCAAAATGTTCTATTATCTCTGGGCGACATGGAGGTTAACCCTGTGAAGGAAAAAGTGGGACGGAGAGTGACCCCTGGAAGAGCCCCAGTCTGTACATGGCATTAAATCTAAGATGGCTCCCGGAATACTGGTGAGACAGCAAAAAGGAACCAAGACCAAATACGTGCCTGTCTCCCCCGTCGTCACAAGAATCATAATGGACAACAATACTCCTCCCACTCCTTCTGACTATGATTGGCCAAGGTGTTAGGGGCTTAGGGTTGGCTCAAACACTGTATATAAGCTTATGGACTGGACAATAAACTTAGATCTGCACCCTGATTCTGGTCTCTGGAGTCAGATTCCTGGGATTCGTCGCATAACTTTGTTGCCTCTCGCCCCCAATCCTCAGTCTCGTTCCCACAACTATCTAAGTATGTTTTGTCCCATAGGCCTCGAAAGTAAATGGCATTCCCACTATTTTTAATAGTTAAGAATGTAGGTCCAAAACTTAAAACAAAAGGATAAGAACATTGAAATGTAGTCATTTCTTTTCCAATCCTATTATCAGATTTCATAAAAGGTCGACATCATCCATTTATTTATTTTTGAGCCACAGTCTCACTATGTAGCCTAGACTTTCCCTGACCACAACATTCCTTCCTTATCATCCTGAGAGCTGTGGTTATAGATAAGTGCCAAGCATTCAGGGGGCTGAGGGAAGATGGTGGCCCCAAGATACCAACTCTTCCAAATCTTTTTGTAGAAATGACAGGCTAGCTCAATCATGGAAAAAGAGTCTCAAATTAATTTAAAGAAACTGAAGGAAATAGAAGAATGACTGTGAAAATCAGGGATTTACATCTGGCATTGGTGAAAGGAAAGGGTTTGATAACTGGTGCCAGGCTTGGGTCAGTAAGCACAGTAGTTGATTCTTCTGTAGGTCCATACGTGTTACCAAGGAGAATCTTACAGGGCTCTGAAAACAAGAAAACTTAAAAGTATCTGCAGAACTTCCGTATTAAAGAAAACACAGGTGTCAATAACAATTCAGTTGGGGAAATGTATCAGTGAAAGTAAGTTTTACTCTCTTGTGTTTTTACATTCAGTTTTGTTAGCCCATTTTGAAAATTGTAGCAAGTGGGTATTCATATTAGTTCAATTTTGCTTATTTGTTTTCTATATTTAAAAATTAACAAGGTGGATCTGGACTGCTGCTTTGGGGCCATTTCTTTTTGATTCCTCCTCCCCTTGTCCCCGAATGATGATTTTGATGATGGGTCTTATATATGCCTCCTTTCTCTTCATAATTCCATCAGGAAATGCCCTACACCACCCCCAGTATAGATCTGCTAAATTTCCCTCTTTCCATTTTACTCAGATATCTCAAGTCTGTTTTATTCTTTTCATTGTTTTAACTCGTGTCTGGAAAACATTTCTTGATGTTAATTTTTTCCCCTATGATGCTATGAGCAGTAGAGAAACATTTTAAAATGATCACAATACTAACAGGCACAATGAAAGATTGGAGCATTTCCTTTTTCTTTTTCTCTTCTTTCTTTCTTTTTTGTCTTAGCGTAACTTCTATGGAATAACTTCCATTTTTTTTTAGTTATTTTGAAAATGATTATTTCTATGGGTAGAGGTTAACTGTTGCCACTTAGGTTTAAAGAATGAACCTGTTAATTTCTGAATTTTAAAATCACATAACCCCAGTAGTCTAATAAAACCAATGTCAAGTGTTTAAGCAACTTTCCATAAAGCTTTCGTGTCCACTGTCCCCTGCTTCCTATGCACAATGAAAATTCTGGCTAAGTTCAGTGGCTTTTTCTTTTTCTTACTTTTCTTTCTTTCTTTTTTTAACCTGCTGCCAGGAAAACAGGAGAGTAGAGCTCAGCAAGAAGTAATTAAAGGCCCTGCATGAGAAACTCACATCACTGTCCCTGTGTAGATTGCCGGTCCTTCCAGGCCTGTCCCTTGACAATCACCTTCATGCTCAACTGCACTTCAGAGCTTGTTCGCTGCATTGCAGTGATGTTGACTCCCTAAGTTATTTGATGCCGGCCATTCGAAAACATTATCATTGAAATTGCTTCCTGTAACTAATGAGCATATGGTGTGTGTGTATGTGTGTGTGTGTGTGTGTGTGTGTGTGTGTGTGTGTGTGTTTCCCAACAGTCAAGCAGGGAAGCTTCATTGCTTCAGGACTGGGACTGGAAAGGTGGCCTTCTTAGCCACAGTGTAATGCCAGATTTCTAAAATGAGTGTCAAGGAAGAGATCCCTCTACCATGGGATGAAGCATGGAATTCTGAGAGAATGAAAAAAAAAAAAGCACCTGAAGTTAAAGATGCATAATGTACTGTGGGAGATTTCGAATATACTAATAGAACAAGATTCCCTTTGGATGTGCCAGAGGGAAGTTACAGGCATGGGACCAGAGAGAGATGTCCTGGGCTATACTGAATGAGGATGTGCAGAAGGCACTTAATATGGCTGTGCCGTGGAAGGTGGAGCTTGGCATCCTCTCCTCATTTGTGTGTCCCCTTAACTCTGAGTACTTCAGACTACTCCATTGAAATCAAACCACAAGGAGATGTAATTGGGAATGAGATGCAGAATCTCAAATGAGATCCTGCAGAAACTGAGAAAACATCAAATAAAACCCAGCCCTTTCTCATCTTTGGTAGACTCTTCTGTGAGTGTGCCCCTGATGTACTGGGATGAAGCGTGTCCTCCCACAGGCTCTGCTCAATGTTTTACATAAGGATGGTATTTTATCAGACCAGAAGTAGACAGGTAAGAAGGACCTGGGCTATCAGACCCTTTCTTTTCCTTGTCCACAGTCACTGTCTGGAACAGTTTGACCTAGTCAGAGCCCAGTGAATGTGTGACATGTGATAGTGACTGCAGGGTCATTTTCTCAAGCCCCAGTTGATGGATTACACAGTGCTTGCAGTCAACATGGACATGAACTGTGCCAAGAACACAGAGGCCAGGTACTGTGCAATTCTATATGCAACCCCAAGTCAAATCGAGATGAAGCTAGATCTGTCCTGAGTGTTTTCACAACACGATCTAATGACTTGTTGATTTGCTTACGGGTCCAGTTGTGCTTTGTGTCCCTTGCTATAGAGAGCACTCTGTGGTGAACCTTGCTCATCAGATCATTTCATTTTAAAATGCACACAACTGGAGTGTGATGGTCTCCAAAGCATTAAACCAGATACTCACTAAATGTCCTTTCTCTTCTACCGATAACAAAATCTAGAAGCCAATCCTTCTTCCAAAAGGTCAATGAGTATGAAAGCAGAGGCTAGCCCCTGCCTTTCCCACGCTGTGCCTGGTATCATCCTGGTTTCCTCCCACTATCCCCAGCTTTGGATAGTTCTATCACCCGTTCCTATGTACATTTGGATGTCATGTAAACATCTTTTGCAACAGATGACTTTTCATTGCATGAAAAATAGACATGGATTGGCTGCATTTCTAAATCTTATCTCAGGGACTGGATTTTCAGAAATAGCCATTGTTATAACTAACTGGGTTGTTAATTTGATTGGAACTGGGGTCAACTAAGAGGTATGTCTCTATACAAGGCTCTTGAGCACTTCCTAGAAAAAGGAACTGGCTATGGAGAGGTGGGGACACCCTTTATAAAGTGTACAACACCTTCCAGCAGTAACTCAGATGCAAAAATCTCCGGGAGAAAGCACTTCTGATTTCGCCTGTCTACTTTCGTTCTTTGATAGTGAGTGCATCTACTAATGTGTTGCTATCTCTGCTGCTGAAATCCTTGACATCGCCCTTAAAACACATATTCTTCAGCTTTCCATCACAGACTGAAGGAAAAAAAATGTAAGATTCTTGCTTAACGATGTGCAATGGTCCAATGGTTTAAGTATTTCCTCCAAAGTTCCTGTGTTGGAAGTTTGGTCCCTGGTATGATGATGTGATAGATAGTAGAACCTAAAACAACCAGGGCTTAATGCATCTTCTTTAAGTAATTTCTGTTGCTATTCATAAATTTCTCTGACAGAAAAACAATTTAAGAGAGAAAGGTTTTATTTGAGCTCACAGTTCTAGGCTATCAATGTGGGAAGTCAAAGCCGAAAACTAAAGCACCTGGTTACATGCACAGCTCAGGTGAAAGTCTAGAGAACGAACGTGTGCATGTTTACTTGTGTTCCTTTCTCTTCCTTCTCTCACTCTGACGAAGCTCTGAGCATAGTTGGCAACATGATGCCATGCAGATCCATGTGCTTTCTTGCTTTAGTTCAATTAAGAAAAGAAACTTTGGCCAGGTGTGATAGTGAACACTTTGATTCTAGCATTTAAAGGCAGAGGCAGAAGGATCTGTATGAGTTTGAAGCCAGCCTGGTCTAAATACTGAGTTCGAGGCAAGCCAAGATTATATAGTAAAATCTTGTCTCAAAACAAAAACGAAACAAAACTGACAACAACAACAACTTACACACAGGTATGCCAATAGGACCACATTGAAAGTCTCTTCCTAGGCAGTTCTAGAATGTGTTGACATATTAAGGTCAACACTCAGAGTCATGGTGGGTGCTGCATTTACAAGAACCCCACAAGACCTCTGAGTTTGTTGCAAGAGCAAGCTGAAAGACAAATCCTGACTTCTGTTCATAATGTGATTGCGTAATGTGGTTATGATTTTGCATCATTCCGTAAACCCGACGATTTAGACAAAGAAATGAGAGTAAGGGTTGAAGCAATGGCCCAGCTATTAGTCCTGCTCATCACCAAACCTGGCAATCTGAGTTTGATGCAAGACCCCATGAAAGAGGAGAGAATCAGCAATGACAAATTATCCTCTGCTCTATACACACACACACACTCTCTCTCTCTCTCTCACTTAGTATTTTAAAAAATAAATGGTAATGACAGTTCACTATGATACTTAGAAATTCCAGGCATGCCTTTAGATTCTACTAGATAAAAATTGTCAACATAGGAGTGTCTAATACATCACGAGCACACACATACATACATATATAGGAATGTTTTTCTTGCAGCGTCGTGGGCTTTTTATTATCTACTTCAGCAAATAGCTCGTGAGATATATTAAAATAATTCAGTAGTGAGACACAATTGATTCTGGGATACAATAACCACCTTGGTCGAGAAAGAAGGTAAGTTTCAACGATTTAACCATTTATCAGATTTGAAGAAAAAAATACTAATTGAAGCCGTATTCAGAATGGAGAGATTGGAAAATTCCACTTGGACACTTTATTTCATCCTTGCAAACATTCGCATAGAAATTCAATTCACTAATATTTGTAAAAATTTGCCACTTTCATTATCAAATATAGATGTTTTTTCTGCACTGTAAACACATTGTGATTTTCAATGAGAAGCTGTGAGTTATTTTCAATTTGCCTCAGGGAAAGTGTCAGCATTGAATACAAAAATATTTCATTGTAGTTTTTGCTAAATAGTCTTTTCTCTTACATCTGTATCTGTGATTTCTATTAGGAGATTTTCAAAAGTTTTTTTTTTAAAACTGTTGTATTTTTCTTCTTTGGGAATTTAATTCTTGTGTGTGTGTGTGTGTGTGTGTGTGTGTGTGTGTGTGTGTGTCTTTGTGTTTGTGGCAATGTAGGCCACATGTGGGTGGGTGCCCTCAGAAGCAAGAAGAAAGGAGTTATATACTATGGAGCTGGAAGCCTGACTCCAGTCCTAAGAAAAGGCAGCAAGAACTCTTTTCTACTTCACCACCTCTCCAGCCCCGAATTGACTTCTGTCTCAGCACTTGGGAAAGCCTTGCAGTCTCTGCAGATAGAAATCCCCATCATTCAACAACACGACAATCCCAGTTAGCAAACACCTCCTCCTTGCTGAGACAGAACAGAAGAAAAGAAAGCACCGAGAACATAGCAGAGATGCGTTGCCGAGCTGATTTTATATCGAAGGCACTTCTATGCACACACCTGGAGGCAGGAAGTGGGTCACGCGGCGTTCTGTGTCCGCTGTTCTCCAGGTGTGGAACTATGGTCAGGCACAGGCACATTGTGGCCAAATGATACAGAGGTAGAATTTAATTTCTGCTGGGAAGGTCTGTTTGTAACTCTGACAGAACTGCAATGCCTAGATTCAGTAATTATAAATGAAACAGAAGCTCTTGCAGAGACCTAGAACTCAAGGATCCCCTTGAGTTTTTCATCGTTGGTGAAACTTCCTAGTTCCTTCATTCCTAAAGGTTTAGCTCCAAGAAGAACCACTGAGGTATCAAGAGAAGCTTTCTGCTAATTTTGCGGTGGGTAATCAGAGAGCATGAAGTGGTTTTTGGTGGTTTGGTTTGCAGTGTGAAATTGTTCTCAAAGGCAATCGGGAAAGCAGTAATCAGGGAATTGGTTTGGTTAAATTGTGGTTGCACATTTTAACACTTGGCCTTTAAAAATAAATCAATGAGCCCTTCTCATTTTTAAGAGTGTTTGATTCGTCTATTCTTTGTGGCCTCCTGACTCACAGGTAGCAACACATGCCAGGTCCAGGTACTTGGTTCTAATTAACTCTGATGTTTCCAGCTTATTGGTTATTAGTAGGCTTCAACAATCTCTGACTAGGAGGTTGTCTCTGTGCAGATGCCTGAGTATGTACTCAAGTAATGAGCACTCTGAGTACTGGAATCTCACTATCTGGTTGCGCTGGTTTGAATGAGAATGACCCCGATAGGCTCATAGGTTTGATTAGTTGTTCCCCAGGGAGTGGCACTATTTGAAAGGATTAGGAGGTCTGGTTTTTTTGTAAGAAATGCGTTACTAGAGATGAACTGTGAGGTTTCAAAAACCCATTCTAAGCCTGCAGCTCCTGATGGAGAACTCCCAGCTACTTCATTAACATCATGTCTATCTGTGTGCTACCACCCACCCCCTCATGATGACAATGGAGTAAACCTCTGAAACTGTAAGCAAGCCCCCATTAAATGCTTTCCTTTATAAGAGTTGCTGTTTTCATAGCATCTCTTTCCAGCAATAGAACACTGACTGAGACATTGGTGTTGTGTGTATACTATCTGAATCCCATTCAAGACAGCAGGGAAACCTCACTAATTTGAAGAACATAGATCCACCATTATCTGGACAACTTTGGGCTATCTGATGTTTTAATTAAATAACAGCAGAACATCTATCTGACTAGAGAATCAGAGCTACTTAGAACCTGACCCATTCTGACAAGCCCTATATCGACTTAATGAGGTTTTTCTATTTGTTTTCCTAAAAGGATAAAATCAAGTGGAAAAGGATTGTTTGTGTCAAGCACAGCTTACCCTCCCCCCATTCCAATATCTAGCTCCCCCTCCTGAAATATGATCCAAAATTATCTTATGTGCTGAGCCTGTCTTGACCATATTTTTTTTCCCCATTAGGATGGCAAGGCTTGTTGTGAACAGTATCTACATTCTGATTTCTAAAGTAAAATCTCAATGAACTCCATAAAATTAAGCCTAAGTAAAGTGACAGAATTGAAAGTGAGCTATTTATTTTCATAAGCCAGACCATCACTGACTTATGCTAAAAAATATGTATTTGTGTCTGCATATGTCCTGGGAATATAACTCGTCTTTCTGTCTAAACCGTGCATAGGTGTGTAGATCACACAGCAGCCTCGTTTAAACTCTTAGAGAAGACTGCTTCTCTCTGAGTGCAGGCTGACTCTGTATTCCCAGATCTTCCACTGGGGCGTTAACAGGCAGATCCATTCAGCCAAGGCATCCAGGGCTTTCTCAAGCTGCACTGCAGATTTGGATTCCAGGCCATTTTAGCTTATGGATGGATAGAAATGGTGGGTTTGTTTGTTTGTTTGTTTGTTTGTTTGTTTTTGCTTTGAAGTGGTTTGTAGTAAATTTCTCTCTGTAGTAGTAAGCATTTCTCAGAGTGGGTTTTATTGTCTCAGTTTTTAAATTATGGCTACCGGTATAAAATTTCATACGAAATTCAGTTGGTCCAGGTAAGATAATACACACTTTTAATCACAGCACTTGGGAGGCAGGGGCAGGTAGATCGCTGAGTCAGAGGCCAGCCTGGTCTACAGAGCAAGTCCCAGGATAGCCAGGGCTACACAGAGAAATCTTGTCTTGATAAACCCAAACCAACCAGACAACAGCAAAAGCTATCGGCGGGATCTTTACACGGACTGTTTAGCTGGCATAGAGTCGTTTTTCTGATCCCAGCGGAACGCATTCCCGTGGACAAACATCTATGAAAAAGAAGATCACATTATCCCATCTCTCGAAGGAAATACTGGTGAGGCAGTGGTATATTTCGAGTTTTTAACCATATTCTTAACAAGATGGAAAGAAACACTGGAATTTCATATGTAACTTTTATAGATTGTGGCACATGTCTATTTTTGCCCTCGGTCTTGGCATCAATGAAAACACGATCGCGCTACCTTTGAGCCCCCGGCGCACCTTCTTGTGGTGCTGGGGGTTATTAAGATGCCGTGCTATAGCACTTTGCTGGCACATAACTGGGGCCACCTGCCTATCACAGGCAGCCCTTTTAATTGCTAGCTACAGGCAATAAATAAATAAATAAATAAATAAATAAATAAATAAATAAATAAGGCAACACATTTTGTACACAACTTTTATAATCCTTAAGAGTCCACACCCAAAGTCTGAGCCCAGCCTACTGCATGGGTAAGAAAAGAATGGCGCGCGTGCACACACACACACACACACACACACACACACACACACACACACCCTGTACCTCCCTGTACCCCTCCGCCACTCCACTCATCCCACACCACTGAAGTTGGTCTTTTCCAGTCTTTGGTTTACTGGGGCTTAGTTTGGTGGTGGATCTTGACAAAATAGGAGATGCTCACGGAACTGCCCCCAGGGCTGATTCTGTGTATAGAGCTATTGATTTTGATTCTGCCCCTTTCTGGCCTTCTGGAGAAACCGAGAGCTTATGCCAATTGAGGTATCACATTTGTAACTATGACACTTACCTTCTCTTTAATGTGGAATGCTCGGTAGCTGAGAAGCTCGGGGACCGTTAGCCTAGTGTTTACCGTTTAGTACACTTTTCCAACATATCAGAAATCCTATTATCCATTAGCGTATGTTTGATCCTTCTTCTCGCTGTAATACTAGACAAGGAGTCATAGCAGCTATTGTTCCTCTTCTGTTAACTTCCCTGTGGTAGACAAGCACAGGAGATCATAAAGCTACTCCCATACACTCTCCCAATCTGGGGCTTTCTTAAGAGATGGAGTTATATACATTTAGGTCTTTACTTAATGTATATATTTCAGTATTATATTTTTGTATAAGTAGTTTATACACAGGGCTCAAATATCAAAATTATAATAAAAAGAGATCAATTGAGAAATCATACTCTTCCTCTTGTCTGAGAATTTCTGTTAGGGGGTTCTAGAGGATATCTTAATTTTTGGTGTAGTCTTATGCTATAATTTTTTGTTAATAAACCAAAACATGTCTTTGTATATGTCGATAGAGACTATACTTTTATATGTATATGTATAATAGACTATGTTATTGAAAAATCTGTAAGTATATTTTATGCGACCATATAAAACTTTAAGGCAGGCATTTTTACAAAGACATAACAAAGCTTCATTTATTCAAAGTAGTGTTGTATGAGTATATATGATTTTTTAAAACACTATGAAAATATACAATTCATTCAAAGTATGCATGTGTATTAAAAGGGAAAAAAACTTAGTTTAATCCTTCTCCTACTGTTGGATACTTAGGGCTTTGCTGTAGTATTCTTTTATTTTATGTGAAAAACTATATGCCCTTTTTAAAACATACACTTTTTAAAAACGTAATCTTAAGATTTACTTATTTATTTAATGTATATAAGTATAGTGTCTTCGTGCACATGAGAAGAGAGCATCAGATCGGATTACAGATGACCATGAGCCACCATGCGGTTTCTGGGCATTGAACTCATGACCTAACAACAGCCCATGCTCTTAACCACTGAGCCATCACTCCAGCCCCCGATACGCTATTTTGAAGTAGGAAAGAGGACTTGGGATCATAAGATGGGATGTCATCTTAGATCATGTGACCCAGGTTGAGCACAGGGCTGTTTACACACTGAAAAAGGCAGAATATTGGGGGGGGAGGGTGATTATCTGCTGTCTGAAACACTTCACTGTCCACTGCTGTCTTTAAACTTGCAAGAACTGAATAGAAAACAAAGACTACATCACCTTGTAGGAATTGTGAATGACCCTCAACAAGAAACTGTAACAACAATAACAAAAGAACCCCGGAAGAAAAACATAAATCTTGAATTCTGCCAGCAACCTGGATGAGTGAGAAAATGAACCCTCATCCTTTAACTCAAAACCTGTGAGTTCTCTCCCTGAGCCTGCAGGAAGGGATGCAGTTCTGTAAAACATACGGGCTTTTACCCATGAGATCTTTGCTGAACTTTTGATACTGAGTACATTTTATTCTAACTGTATCGCTACGAGTATTTCTTACAGCAGCATAAAAACAGCAATATACCTTGCACAGGGTCAGGACTGTCTGAAGTCTACACAACTGATAAGTTCACTTCTCCACATCTTTGCCATATAGAACATGTGACATGCTTCTGAGGTTTGCGGGTGTGGTGGGGAGAAAGAAAGTGCAGGGTAATTTCAGATTTCAGTTTTCTTGTTGTGTCTGAGTTTAACCTCCGCGTTTCTGTTTACTTCCAGCAATAATGTGTCTGCCTGGGTTTGTTTCCTGGATGTCGATGTTTTCTAAACAAAGTCTAAGAATTCTTTATGTATCAGGTAAACACTTGACAGGAGAGACAGGAATGGGAGCTACTCTTCTCTTGGGATCATTTTGGGTTTCCTGTGAATGTAAACACCATTACTTTATTACGTTCTTTGGTCTGAATCACTTCTCTCATGGCCCCTTAGTAAAGCTTAAAACCCAGCTCCCAGGTTTAGGGTTGATTTTTATCATGGGAAAGAGGCTGCACTCTAGCGCCACTGGTGTAGCGAGGAGGGAGGGGGTGGAGTTAGTAACTTAGCCCTCAGTAAAACCTGTACACTTAGACTAGTTAGTGTTTCTCAACCTGTGCGTTGTGACCCCTTTGGGAAAGTCAGGTGTTAGATATTTAAATTACAATTCATAACAATAGCAAAAATCACAGTTATGAAGTAGCAACAAAATGACTTTATGATGGGGGTCACCACCACAGGAG
Source organism: Rattus norvegicus (assembly GCF_021556685.1). Classification (NCBI taxonomy): domain Eukaryota; kingdom Metazoa; phylum Chordata; class Mammalia; order Rodentia; family Muridae; genus Rattus; species Rattus norvegicus. The sequence continues at coordinate 50,822,584 of NC_141551.1, forward strand.
GAACTGTATTAAAAAGTCGCAGCATTACGAAGGTTGAGAACCACTGGCTTAGACTAAAAGCTTCCCTGAGAACCTAACCAGGACCAGGAGGCATTTCCTGTCAGCTGAGGTGCGGGCACCATTATGCACCCTGAAACGTTGAAGGGTTTTCTCTTTTGGCGAGATCCACCAGCTCAGGTTGTAATTACCCTGTTAAATCACCGCTCTTCCCTGCTCTAGGCACAAACACGAAGCCCTCTGGCGTGGGAGACAGATTTGTGCTCACAGCCAGAGTCTGTGTCTTTTTAATTCAGAGCAGGTTTGCTGATAGCTAGGTGTGGGGGCGGGAAAGAAAAACTGTTATAATTAGAACGTCATGCGAAGGAACAATAAACACTGGAATGACGAGGTAGTGATCAGCATCCAGCCTGGACCAGAAGAGCAGTGATTTCGAGGCTGGCACTTCTGACAAGGCTATCAGTACTGGGTTCATTAACTGCCCTCGCTGCCTTCCGAATATTTTAAATGTGGCAATTTACATTAAAATGGATTTAGTGACACTGTCTCCTCATTACTGTCAGTTTACATTTGGGTTCATAAACTATAATTGTAAATAAAATATGCTTTTCATTACATTGTCTACTTAGTAGAAGATGGTAGGAAATTAGAGGCATAATCACGATTTAAATTATTAATTCAATGATATTTTTCAGGTGCCATATGTATGCACTTCACTGCGCCTAACGAGTCTGCACAGTGGTTAAACGAGGGCGAGGTTTCTGCACTCAGTCTCTGCTCACCCACCCCACAGAGTGGGGTAGGCTAAAGGGGCTTTTGTTCACTCGGTCAGCATACTCTTCTTATCTGGGCTATTATTTTCATAATATTCCTCCCATTTAATAATATCCCCCTTTCTAACTCCATGTTTTGTATGTACTGAGAAATAACGAGGAACAAAAAGTAAAGGCTCCTTAGCGGAACTTGGTACAGGTAACGCTGGCATTGAAAGGTAAGTAGAGTGGCTAGGACAAAACGGCAACCAACAGATTGGGAAAAGATCTTTACCAATCCTACAACAGATAGAGGCCTTATATCCAAAATATACAAAGAACTCAAGAAGTTAGACCACAGGGAGACAAATAACCCTATTAAAAAATGGGGTTCAGAGCTAAACAAACAATTCACAGCTGAGGAATGCCGAATGGCTGAGAAACACCTAAAGAAATGTTCAACATCTTTAGTCATAAGGGAAATGCAAATCAAAACAACCCTGAGATTTCACCTCACACCAGTGAGAATGGCTAAGATCAAAAACTCAGGTAACAGCAGTTGCTGGCGAGGATGTGGAGAAAGAGGAACACTCCCCCATTGTTGGTGGGATTGCAGACTGGTACAACCATTCTGGAAATCAGTCTGGAGGTTCCTCAGAAAATTGGACATTGAACTGCCTGAGGATCCAGCTATACCTCTCTTGGGCATATACCCACAAGATGCCCCAACATATAAAAAAACACGTGCTCCACTATGTTCATCGCAGCCTTATTCATAGTAGCCAGAAGCTGGAAAGAACCCAGATGCCCTTCAACAGAGGAATGGATACAGAAAATGTGGTACATCTACACAATGGAATATTACTCAGCTATCAAAAACAACGACTTTATGAAATTCGTGGGCAAATGGTTGGAACTGGAAAATATCATTCTGAGTGAGCTAACCCAATCACAGAAAGACATACATGGTATGCACTCATTGATAAGTGGCTATTAGCCCAAATGCTTGAATTACCCTAGATGCCTAGAGCAAATGAAACTCAAGACGGATGATCAAAATGTGAATGCTTCACTCCTTCTTTAAAAGGGGAACAAGAATACTCTTGGCAGGGAAGAGAGAGGCAAAGATTAAAACAGAGACTGAAGGAACACCCATTCAGAGCCTGCCCCACATGTGGCCCATACATATACAGCCACCCAATTAGACAAGATGGATGAAGCAAAGAAGTGCAGACTGACAGGAGCCGGATGTAGATCGCTCCTGAGAGACACAGCCAGAATACAGCAAATACAGAGGCGAATGCCAGCAGCAAACCACTGAACTGAGAATAGGTCCCCCGTTGAAGGAATCAGAGAAAGAACTAGAAGAGCTTGCAGGGGCTCGAGACCCCATATGTACAACAATGCCAAGCAACCAGAGCGTCCAGGGACTAAGCCACTACCTAAAGACTATACATGGACTGACCCTGGGCTCTGACCTCATAGGTAGCAATGAATATCCTAGTAAGAGCACCAGTGGAAGGGGAAGCCCTGGGTCCTGCTAAGACTGAACCCCCAGTGAACTAGACTGTTGGGGGGAGGGTGGCAATGGGGGGAGGATGGGGAGGGGAATACCCATAAGGAAGGGGAGGGGGGAGGGGGATGTTTGCCCGGAAACCGGGAAACGGAATAACACTCGAAATGTATATAAGAAATACTCAAGTTAATAAAAAAAATGAAGCATAAAAAAAATTAACAATAAAAAAAAAAGAAAGGTAAGTAGAATGTAGCAAGTGTACCAAAGGTAGAAAGGTGGGAATGTAGCAATGGAAAGAATGCTTGCCCCGCAGGTAGGAGGTCGTGGGTTTGATTCACAGCATCACATAAAAGTGAGTGTGGTCCAGTGTTTCATACCTGCAATCCCAGCACTCGGGAAGTCGAGATAGGAGCAAAGAGTTCAAGGTCATGCTTAGTTACCTGCAAGCCATCTGAACTACAGACTTTGAATTGTTAAAACAGGAAGGAAGGAAGGAAAGGAAGAAAGGGAGAAAGGAAGCTAGAAAACAGGGGGAATATATCAGTTCCTGATTGGTGGAATATGCGAGTGTTATTTTTTCTGATAAACTGTTTGAAAATATGAAAGAATTTTTTAAACGAAGAGAGAGTAAGCAGCCACATGGGTACTAAGAACCAAACCCAGGGCATCAGTGGGAGGAAAGGCCCTTGGTCCTGTGAAGGCTCGATGCCCCAGTGTAGAGGACTACCAGGGCGGGGAGGTGGGAAGGGGTGGATGGTGGGTAGGGGAGCACCCTCATAGAAGCAGGGGAAAGGAGGATGAGATAGGGGGTTCCAGAGGGGAAACCAGGAAGGAGATAACACTTGAAATGTAAATAAAGAAAATATCCAATAAAAAAAAAATAAAAAGAACCAAGCCCAGGTCCCTCTGTATGAATAGTAAATGTTGTTAATGGCTGAGCCATCTCTCCAGTCCCTGTCTAACCACTGTTTAAATTTGCATAAGAATGTCTCTTATGATATTCTTTTCTTCCGTTAGAATTTCACTTCAAATACACAAAGAAACGAGGTAGGAGAATTATTCATAATTTTTGAGTGCTATCGAGGAATAAGTAATTCCCTGCAGCCATCAGGGTTTGTCATGTGATTCTAAACATTAAAAAAAATAACAACAAACTAAAACAAAACAAACTAAACCGAAACAAAAAAATTCAACTCAACCAGAAAAAGGTATTCTTACATTTTCTGACCTTCAAGCTAGTATCATTACTGGTGTAGACACTGACTGCCATTTGACCTCTTAAACGGTTTCTTTTTCCCTTGCAAATGTACATTTGATGTAAGTGGATACTATTAGTTTATACTTTCCAAGTTTGTTTCCCTGTGAATATACAGGTAAGCCTAAATCCAGTATTAGCGAGAAACTCATGGGAGTGAGTTTTACAGCTACCCAGCAGGTGACATACATGAAAATGTACAATGAGAAGCTGTCATTCGATATGATTGGCAGTCATTTTCTTCCCAGAAATTTCATGTATTGGATGTCTTTTTTTTCTATAAATTTACTCAAAGAATGATTTAACTTTCTTTTATACAGAAGAATAAGTAATTTAAATGAGTCTGCTTTATCAGTTTTTTTTGTAAAAGGTAACTTTGGAAGTTAGAGAAAAGATTAAAAACACATTTTTTTGAAGAAAACCATGCAATTCTTATACCATAGTCATAGAGGATATTCAATTTTGAAAGATGTCTGTTTTCCATAATGATATTTGTAGTACTTTATCTTAGTTCATGCTTTCTTCTGAGATGGGAAAATAACCCCTCCCCCAATGTACTGGTATTTTGTGGAAGTATAACGTTCCCTAAACAGTTCAGTCCCTTCTGAGAAAGGCCAGCATAGAGAACGTGGCTTATTGGATATGGTGATTTAGTATAAGGCAGGAGTAAGTAAGATATCGCAGCATTTGTTCGGTGCTTGACAAATGGACCAGTGGAAGTCAGGGTCTAGAAAAGACCAATTCATGAGGGCGTTTACTGTGCAGGGGAAGATGGATTGGGAGCCAGTGCAGAATAAAAGGGCTTAGACGGCTGACTCTGTGAAAACCAGCCAGTGAGAGCATTCCCCCACTAACGAATTAGTTATGGGAACTGGTTCTTTTCTTTTGAAAAATTTGGAACAAGCAGGTCCTATTTCAATTAGTTTTATTAATAATTAATATTTGTTAGGCTGCAGAGCCCCATCGTACTTCTGGTTCTTCATTCATCAGACCCTTTCTCTTCTGTTCATTGGATTATAGGACTTCCTGGGAAGTTTTATTTATCTGGCATTTGACTTCCAGCAATTGTTTTATAAATGGCATTTCAGATCTTCGTGTTGTTGAACATACTTCATGGCTTCTGGGGTTTGTACTCTACTAGAAAAAAATGAATTTTTAATTCTAGAATTATAGCTACAATTTTTAAAACTCATGTGGTTCCACTGTTGTCTTTATATTAATAGTGCATCTGAAATCTACTTAATATAAGGACAAAATATTCTTTCATGCTCTTTTGGAAATATCCTTATTGTTCTCACATTGTTTTCCAGGCTTATGTCCAATGTAGTGTTATCTCCCCAGATGTACCAAAAATGTTTGGAACTTTCATTGACTTATTTATTAAAATCATGGTAATGTTCAAACGTATAAATAATGTTTAATTCATGCTTAAAAAGATACTCACAAAAAATAACCCCCAAAGGCTGAGGATGTAGCTCAGTGGTAGGATGCTTGTCACGTATGTGTGGGATCCTTCACTCTATCCACAGTGTAAGAAGGGGAAAGGAGCTTCTCATCATACCAGTAGGAGATGTGGGAGACGACGTCATGCATTGAGATCTCCCAGGTTTAGAGATCTCCATGCATTTCTCCATGGAAGATAGGGTGTAAGGTGTGTGGGAGAAAACGTGAGGTGGGGGCAAGCACAGATCATATAGGTTAAAAAAAAACCAGAATTCATATTGCTTAAGGATTGCTAAGATTTAAAAAAAATCTTATTGCACGAGGTGCTTGCCTAGATTTTATGTTTCTGGACCATGTGAGTGACTGCTGTCCATGGAGGCCAGCACAGTGTATCAGATCCACAACCGCAGAAATGAAATGATAGAAAGATTAGGTTGATTACCATCAGGTCAAAGCGGAAAGCCAAAGGAGGAAGAAAACAAATGCTCGTGTTTGGTGCTTAACGCACTATGAGGAACCCAACACTCCTTTTTGGCTTTCACATATTTGTAGGCATATACAGTACACACAATCACACAGACAGAAACACACACACACACACACACACACACACACACACACACGAATAAAAAATAAGTAATTTTTAAAGTAAGCAACTTTAAAGAAATTTAAAACTAGAACTGCATTTATTTTAACTGAGAAGTAGCTATAAAGTCTGTGTCACATTTCTTCTGTGATAGAACATTACGGCCAACTTATTAAAGGAACCATTTAACTTCCGGCTCATGGTTCCAGAGGGTCAGCATTCCTGGTCTTTACGGCATGTCATGGCAGCAGGCAAGCAGGCAGGCCTGACAATAGAGCAGCAGTAGTGAGTTCACATCTTGAGGCAACAAACAAGCCAGAGAAAGAAAGAGAGAGCTAACTGGGATTGGCTGGGTCTCAGATACCCCAAACCCCATTCCCAGTGACACAGTTCCTCCCATAATGCCACACCTCCTAATCCTTTTCAAATAATTCTACCAACTGGGACCAAGTATTCAAATGTCTAAGCCTGTGGGGGCTGTTACCAGTCAACGCACTGCAGTCTGAAATCTATACATCCAGTCCTCACTTCTTATCACGTGCAAGAAACTGTAAACATTTTCTACGAGATGTGGCAACTCAACAGGACTTACTCCATGCCACAAATGCATGAGCAGCCATTTCTGTGAATGGTGTATTTGTATTTTAGCGTGTATAATATATCAAAATAGTAACTGTTAACATAAGCTGATATGATCATAGGTACAGAACAACATTTAAGGAAATGTTTAGTTTAAAAAATGTAGTGAATAAAGCAGACGAACGCTTAGTTGATGATAGTTTGAAAATAATTTGAGGAAGCAAAATTGTGTTTAGTGATGCGTGACTGTAAAGTCCATATAAAACTCAGGTATTGCTGAATTCGGTGGCATGGATCAATTGATTGAGTGGAAATTCGACAGGACTGTAAAAGTGCTTACAGATCCCTGGTCTGCATCTCTCTGGCAGTGCCAGACTGTGATTTCACTGTAGGGAGAGAAGCTGCCACACATTTGTAGATTAGAAACATATGGCTCTCATTTTCTGGCCAGTGAGACTAAAGAGTTAATTGCACATATATGTCAGTCATCATCAGTCAGTCAATCAGGCAACTAATACCTTTAGGGGTCATGAATCTGAAAGGACTGAAGTTGATGGGAAGCTGACGTCCATGGACTGGTACCCATGTAACAGGTTGTGTGAATTAAACATCGCTTGTTTGTGCAGATGCTACAGGGGATTCTTAGCGCCTGGGTGTTCCTGGTTCCACAGCTGCAGGTTCCTGGAAAAGAGTGGAGAAGATGCTCACAGGCTTGCTGTTCTGCTAGGAACTGTCAGGCCATTGTGCAAAGACCGAGGCCCACGAAGGACTTCAGCATTCACCTAAGATAACCCTACATCCAACCATGTCAAATCACTAAACTTCGGGTTAGTAATGAAGCTGTCTGCAGAAACCACATTGCTGACTCATAAACTACCCTTTTTCTTATATCATAATATGTAATTTTATATTTATATAAAGAATTTGTATGTCTGATGAGTCCGGGTACTAAGTTTTCCCATAAAAGCGGAATGTAGCAATCATGAAGTTTTCAAAAATATCCTAGGGAATAGATCCTTAAAGTTTTGCTCATAGAAACACGCAATGTGTGTTAAAAGCTTTGATGGACTCAGGAAGATTCTTTTAAACATGGATAATCAAGAGGTAACCAAAAAATGTAAAGAATCTCATGAAGCGTCTTCTACGATGTTTAAAAATGCCTTCGTCGGTATCAAAGACTGAGGTCAGCATTACCTGGAAAGCTTTAAGAGGCACCAGACTACACATGCATGCTTGCAAAGGCTCTCCATATGATTATAATACACAATTTGTATCAACAATGTACAACGCCCCCCCTCTCTCTTTACAAACACTGGATAGAAAAATAAAACTGACAGCACCCATAGTTTAGACAAGCATCACACCGTTGTCTCCTGCCAGGTGCTCTTTGACTCCAAGCATCTTTACAACCACAGTAAATACACAGGCCTAGTTGTGTCCAGATGCTGACTCATAACACAGGCATATTTTAGTCTGAAGTTTCGATTGGAGCTGGCAAACAGAGAGAAAGGAAACAAAAATATTCCATGGAAAATTCCAAAGACAGGAATCCCCAGTATTTCCTCACTCACAGTCAACTCCTTTGCCAAAACCTCCTGCAGATGAACTACCCTGGCTGCCTTAAGTCTCGTATCCTTGACGTCTCCTTGATAGAGAGAGAAGAGTGAGGTCAAGACAATAGTGGGAGAGGAAAGAGAGGACCAGAAGATTCAAACTTTTACAAAGTGAAGTGTCAACCCTTGAAAATGTGAGAGCTGCCAAAATTGATGGGGTAAGAAAAAAAATGACCCATAGAAAATTAAAATGGCAGTTGAAATGTGGTGAGCGTGACCTGCCCACAATCGGTGAGAACAAGAGTTCAAATTTTCTTTCATGCTAATCTTGAGATTATTATTTCAACTTTAGCAGAAGTCTACATCTTTAAAGAGAGGGACTGTTTTCACTTCAGTCTGAAATAGTAAGCCGAATCCCAACAGAGCTGAGAGTCATGTGCTAGAAGGGTCACCATGGTGCTTTGCTTACACGACTAGAGTTCTCTTGCTAAGTGGAACAAAACGAAGTGGAGGATATGCAGGTACTCCATGGTGCCCATGGTTTCATTTCACAGACTTGATTTCTGGCAGCTGTTAATATCTTTTATTCCAGCAAGAAAGCATGAGTCTAGGAGAACCAAACACAGCCCTCATGTTTGTTCAGGCTGGTAAGTCTTCTCATTGGAGAGAATACAGAAGGAGTCCATTAGTTGTGTTGTACTGTTCTTTTAACAGCCTAGCCCTTCACTGACATCACTAGCAGCCCAGAGTCAGGATCTTACTTCCCCAAGCTACTTGGCAATGAATTTTCTGTCTTCAGGCACTGTTGTCATCAAAGAGTTCTGTTTCAAACATGTGACAGTTTTTCGCACACATGACAGTGCAAGAATCAAGATATTTGCAAGTATGCAAATAAAGGGCAATGCCACCTATATGATGGGGGACACAGTGGAGGCAGTGGAGGAAGAACCAGCAAGAACCAGCCAGACATTGGCTGTCTCTGAGACGCACCATCCTTCAGCCCAGCATTCAACTGTGCTAGCTCTTTGAGACTCAAAACAATGAAAAGGCCAGTACTCACTGAGATTATAAGAATTCACTAGCAATTCAAGGATGCTTTCCGTCTCTACAGATACTTGGATTTTATTAAGACAGACAGACAGACTGTTTTAGTCTGTTTTCTGCTGCTATAGTAGAGTATCAAAAGCTGGGTAGTTTACAATGAAGTCTATCTGTCATCATCCTAGGTTCTGGAAAATAAATCTATCGAGGATTTGGTGTCTGAAAAGTATCTCCTTGCTACTTGAGAATGTGGCAGAGGACATCAGATGGGTAGAAGAGAGAGTGTGAGTTAATGGGTTTTCCTAACAAAGCTCTAGTCTTCCCAATCACAAGATCAGGGTACCAGTTCATAGCGGAGCTTCCATGACCCAATCACCATGTAAATATCCTACCTAGCAGCATGGCTGGACACCCCTAATCAGAAACGAGAGATGCTTCCAAATCCAAAATTACTAGTGCCTACATGACACCAGAAATGGAAATCTCCACACCTGATTCTATGGGTCAGGTCTCAGTTAAAACACAGGTGCCTCAGAGGAATTGCCCTAAATTACTTTCAGATATATATCATATAAAATTTAAATGAGGTTTCAGTAAAATTTGGGTCACATTCCCAGGGCATCTTGTTATGTATATGTAAATATTAAAAGAAAAACAAAGTAATAAGTAAGCTAAAATACTTCAGGCCCCAAGAATTCTGAATAAGGGACACTCAACTTCTACTGTCAGAATTGCTTTGACATGGGCATTTGATAAAAATCTCAGTGATAGTTATTCTGACAGTTTAAAAAAATAGATGGGAAGACATTTTTAGACCTTCATGAGAATAGTCTTTTGGGTGTCACTATACCTTTTTGAGTTGGGAAAGAACCTAATTACTGATTGGAGTAAAGAATTGGAATTTGATTTTTCAGTTTCTGAGAAACAGCCATAGTGTTCCTCAAGGGAGGATGGTGGTTCCACCAGAGGAAGCAGCATCCTCCATGAAATCATTGTTTAGCAGCCTAAATGGCTCAAAGCTAATAAGCAGTGAATGTTACAGTCAGGCAGAAATTACTTCTTTTTTCAGAGTCCATTCCACAGATATTTTTCTTCATGGGAAAAGGACATCTATACTCCTCAGTACTCTCAAAATTGTTTTTCACGCTGAAAACAAAAACAAAAAGCAAAAAACAAAACCACAACCTAAGAAATCCAAAGTCTTATATTACCACAAAGAACAAATTTCTAAATGAAATAATGATACTGTAAGGCAGGGGAGTTTCCTGAAAATGACAGTTTTAGATGGACTCTCAAGTGACAAAGAGAAAGGGAAGACTTATCTACTTCCCAAGAGCATGTGCTGCTATCTACTCTGTGAATATTTCCTAGGTTGGCATTCTCTTCCCCATCCTTTATATGGTCCACCCTCTTTCCTATGCCATTAGACATTGCTGGTTTGTTCCATGTAGGGATCACATCCACCTCTTGTGTCCTCTCAAGAAAAATGAAATTCAGTGTTCTTTGTGGCAGGAGGTGGTACAGACCTCACTTAACCCACCTACGGTTCTGTGAATCACCTTGAGAGATTAAGATCTCCATAGAGTTCTACCTGCAAAGATCATGTTGAATCTTAGACCCTGCATGTTCTTTATTGTGGTAGAAATAAATTTAATAGTCTTGGTTGTGATAGTATATGCCTTAAGGGAACACATTCTCCGGGTCTGGGAAACCTCCAGAGCAAGTTATAGGCGTGCAGTTTCATGAGTCATAGGTAGCTTTCCAGAAAACCAAACCAAACCAAACCAACCAACCAATCTACCAACCAAACCAAACCTTCACAAAAGGTTTCACAAATACTGACCGATGCTATGCTTCCTAACATCTGTAGTACATATGATCTGTGTTGACTTCTTCATGGATGTGAGGTGAAGGAATGGCGATTTGTCCAATAGGAATGGTGAGTATCTTGGGGTATCTTAAAAATGCACATGAAGAAGAAAAAGCAAGGCTGATGCCAGTGAACTAGAACACAGAGGTTCACTTTTATGGTCTGTGAGAGAAACGATTCAGACTATTCTCCGTCTCAGCTAAACAAAACAGAGTCTTGACAGCATGTGGGGATTGACTTAAAAGAACAGAGAATTCTGTTGCTTCTATGTATGAGTGAATTTGTGTATGATTATTACTAATATGTTAATCTTTCTAGGCCAATGACGGTTTACAGCATCTTTTTCTTTTCTAGCTAAAATAAAATAATTTAGGTTAAATCTATCCTGAAACTTAACTGAGGATTAAGGTCTTTTTCAGATGCCAAGAAAACTGTTCAAGTTGATACAATCCCAATTCTTGTCATATTTTTTCTATCAGAGTTTGTATATTGATTTTTCCAATACATCTCCCATGCTCCATTGTTCCATTCTTTGTTTGACCCTGTTTATAAGGAAAAGTTAGACAGATACGTAGCAACTAAACAAAGCAGAAATCCAAGCTGCCAGATTGGAGGAGGATAAACCCCTGTCATCAGGAGCTCAGTCACAGCTTTAAGAGTTATAATTTCTGATGTTAGGCTATCACTTTTCTGGGCAAGTACTAGTGTTGAAATCTATTATTATTACCCCTCTCCCCACTCCATCCACTGAAACATATGTCCAGCTTTCGAGAAAAATTCATGTGTGTGACGGTAAGACAGAAGCCTTCATAGCAGCCTTTAGACAGAGGCCACCAAGCTCTAATAGAATCTGCCATCCCTACATGCACCATTGAATCATGTTTATATGTAACTTGCATATTAAAAAAGCAACAGCCAATGTCAATGATGCCGATATAAAAATATCTTAATAGTCAGTAACCGACTAATGAATACTACTGTAATAACAGTTTAATTTGAAGAATTCTGACAGCTGGTTGCTTTGATGAGAGTGGTTTCCAAGGAGTCCTTGTCTCACGCTGAGAGCATCCCCAGCCTGCTGATTTATAGCAGCAGTGCAGAACTGTTTAATGTCACCACCTCTCAGCTGAAGTAATAATAAACAGGGATGTTATGGTTTATTTTTCTGTATGAATTGTTCAGGCTCTGAATGGTAAGTACCAACTAAATAGGGATAATAGCTGCCATTCCCCTGGGTGCTGTAACCGGTATAGAGCCCCACCCCCAACCCCTTCTCTTAGCGAAGTTTATCTATCAGAATGAATATAGAAGTTCTTGATTTCAGGGAGAGATTTTATTCTTTTTCACAGCTCTCTTGCTCACCCCGTCCTGCTTAGCAAATATAATTGTTCTGCTTCTCCATTATCTCTGAACTTCCCAAGATAGTTGAAAGCAGTCAGCTAAGACTAGAAATATATGGTTCTGCAACTACCTTAATTATACTATGTGACTTTGTGTTTGATAGGGAATAGCAATGTCTGGGAAGTGAATCTAATCTCTGCAGATTCAGGACGATTGCCAAAAAGATTCATTGATTTTTTCCCCCACACCTCCTTTTGCAGGAGTGCAATCTTTTATTGTATAAATGTCAGAAGCTTCAAATTATTAGGAAACGTGTCAAGGAGCTTAAGGTATAATAACATTCTTTAGAGAGCTTGGTGCTGAAGACAGAGCAATGAAATGTTCTAAAAGCAAACATGTCATATGTTCTTAGGGAATAAAGCTCTGGGATTCATTTTAATTTGTCATTTCTAACGGGATGAGGCTTCCACTGGGTCTTTTGATGGGAAAGCCCTAGGGATGAAACATAGCTATTCCTCTGCCATCCCTGAGCCTTTATAAGCACCAGATTGTAAAGACATCTGCAGTCCTGGAAAAGAAGGCTCTGGTTTGGGATTTGAGGCTTCAGAGCTAGACTGTGAAAAATCATTGGGTTTGCCCTGGTGATAAGGCCCCAAGAAGAGAATCAGGAATAAAATGAGACCATGGTTTGAACCGTGACTCTTATCTCAAATGAAGCTGTTTGTCCTATAATTAAGGAGAACTCCTTAGCACTGGGCAGTGTATTATTTAAGATGACTTTAATTACTAGTGGTTACTTTTGTGACAGTGTGACAAAATATCCTAGGGAACGATTCAAGGGGAGAAGAATTTGTCTGAGTCAAGGTTTCAGCTACGGTGCTAGAAGGGTGGTAGAGAGCAGGTCATCCTGAAGACCTGAGAGAGAAAGGAGTGGGGGGTGGTGGAATATGTCTGATCTTTAGAGCATTCTCCTTTTCCCACTTCTATTCTGTTGTTTCCAAGACAATGGGTGGTGCCTTCCACACTCAGGATGGGTCTGTGTCTCCTCAATTAATCTTCCCTGGAAATTGCCTCCTAGACACAGCCAGAGGGATGCTTGACTCTTCTGTGCTTCCAATGAAGTTGATGGGATTAAATCATCAGAGTACAGACTGGAACATCTATACAGCATTGATTAAATTGATTAGATAATAATGAGAGGAAAATGATTTACCTCTCTGGCAAGTTCAGAAACTGGGCAGTGTCAGAATGTGAGAATGAGAGGCCAGTGGTGTCATTGGGGCTGAAAACCTCTCAGGATTCTCAGCTATGTACTGCATTCTGGTTGGGATTCTGGGGCTCATTACTAGGTTAGTCATGCCTTGGACCTCCCACACCTTTCTTTACCCATTCTTTGTCTAGAGATCACCAAGGAAAGTCCCAAAGTTATCACAGATTCAACTATCCTTCTTGGTCAGATATACTTTAGTCATGAATCCTGATGGATGCCCCAAAGGAAGTCAGGGTTACTAGAGAGACAGTGAATGAGGGGCAGAGAGTGAGCCGTGGAGTTTCTAGAGACGGAAAACTCTTCTTTCTGGGGAAAAAAGTCAAGATTTTTCTTGAGGCCAGAATACATAGGTTTTTTACTAGAAACATTTACATGCTATGGGATTGGTGTTCAAATTTAGCTGAAAACCATAGTCCTCACTACCCAAGTAAAAGTAATTATTCACCTTCTCATTCACTGCTCCCAAACTATCTCCATGAGACTTCTACTACTCCTCCATGGCCACTCTATGTTCTAACTGCACTAATCTTATACCATTTCCTTACCTCCACTCTTACATGTTCCTCCCCGTCCTTCACAAGTCCTCTTTTCTTTGACCAAACATATTTTTCTAACCCCCAAATGTTCAGTTGGAGGATGCATAGGGTCAGATGGAAGAAAGGACAGGCTAAAGTACGTCTGTGTACCTTCCTGTACATGTCCGCATTGAATCTGTTTTTGTTTACAAGTCGCTTAACCATATTGAACCAAAATTTCCTGAAAATGAGTACAAACTTGAATATAATTTAAGTTTTACTGTAAGCTTGAGGTGAGTTAATGTAATATTAAAAACAAACAAAAAACAAGCTGAGGCAGTGCCATGAGTCAGTAAGGATTAGCCATGATTTCCGTGCTCCAGAAAGTCATTCATTGACCTTCCCATAGTTCTCTTTCCACTCATTGCATGTGTATACATTTGTCCCATATGTCCACATGTGATAGGATGATGGGATCTCTTCAATCAAACACTACTTTTCATACAATAAACACATCTATAGTGCTAGCAATCACTAGTTCCTTCATACAGGCTTAAGAGTCACATTCTGTTCATTCAGAAAACATTTACTGAGAATTCTCTAGGTGATCTACAAAGCTCAGGATCTACAAAGCCAAGTGACACAATCTCAGATCTAATGGAGGGAGTAAGCATTAAGTCTTACAAGTATGAAGAACTCCAATGGAGAAGTACAGATCCTGTGTACTGAAGAGCCATGGGTTTATATGTTTGGGATATAAAGCCCATATTTCCTTCATTGACTAGAGGTACAGGTAAATATGATTATTGCACAGAGTTGTTTTCTATGTCCCATGCATATAGCAAAATAGCTTATATCCATATAATGAATTATTAGATATACCCTGTGTTGTGACAACAATTATGCATAATGCTACATTTTCATTATGGAATCTCTGCTTCTCTTTTATTATTCACAACTATGTTGCACAACATATTATTACAGCTAAAGGTTAAACATAATAAACGCCAATGTATTAAAGTAATTTTAAGCTCTGAGACCTAGAGAAGTGTGGAAAAGACAGTAGACTCTCTCTCCACTGCTTTCAACCTTGTATCTCTACCCCATGATACCATTGTTTAGTGAGTGACATAAAAGCAAATACAGTGAATGTATTTGTGACAGAAGGTATGACAAGGAATACCTGTTGGCATTATCCAACTGAGCAGAAAAAGATAGCAGGTGGAGAACGTTAGCTGGATTCTCCATTCAGTGCCCAGAGCACCATTGCAGCTCCTAGCCTTGTTTGGAAGGTTAAATAATCAGGTCTACAGGTTAGAAAATTTTACTCAGTATAGTTCCAGAAACAGAAAGAAAACTTAATAGCTTGATTCAGGGCTGTTACTAATGGTGTTTCTACTGCAATCTCTCTTCTATCCTCAGTTCATCCTTGGAGATGAAACTTAACTATCACCTGAAGTTTAAAACTGAAACTGATCCCTGCTGAGTCAGGGATCATTGATGTAGTTGATACTTAACCACTTTTGATCATTCAGTTCCCAGATAAAAGGCACACTATTTTTATATTTATAATAAGTCTTGACTCAGCATTAGAGATGGACAGATGTCTACCCTCTATGTTATTATGTCTATCTCCCTGCCAATAAGCCTGAGTTATGACTTGCTATGTTTTGCGTGGGCCACTCTTACTCTGGGTCAGCCCACATGATCAGTTCTTATAGATTCTTTACCCCATGGCATCTTCTCTCCTTCCAGCTCCTCGTGGTCCCCCAGCCTCCAGAACCCCCCCCAAACCTCACCTATCTTTTGCCCAGTTATAGGCTATATAAATTATTATTCACCAATCAGGGATAACTTGGGGTGGGGGTAAGCTTACACAGCATATCACTTGGGTCTCTGTGCAGATTCTCTCATCCCTGGAGGCAACCACTATTTAGCATCACAATATATAGCAAAAGACCAACCTTCAAAAGATCATCTTCACAAATCCCCACTGTCCCTGCTGAGCTCACACATGACTTAGAAAGACTCCTCCATCTCCCTGAGGAGCCATGAGCTCCTCCAAGCAGGTCAATACCTCATCCATTTTTGCATATTGAGTGTCCAGTGTAGTCCTTGACACCAATGGATTCTTTAAACACCTGCTGAATGAATGGATGGTCTCTTATCTTCAAAACTCTGGAACGTATGATACAGCATACCACACAACGAACACACAGTCCTCTGCCTCAGCTCTTCAGGACTCCTTAATAAGTAAGGTCTCCTTGAAAGGCAGAAATGTGTTAGTCAGGAAAGACTGAGAATTTGTATGCTAGGGTAGCAGCTCACACACCCCGCACTTATGATTCATTGCGTCTTCCGTGAAGATAGCAGATGATTCAGTTACTGTCACGAGAAAATGAGGCACTTAAGTGAGTTCCATGCAAATGAGGACTCCAGAGTGGGAAGTCTGGGGGATCATCTCAATCAGCACTTACTTAAAATGGACAAATCCCACCACACTGACTTCAGAGGTCAACCCCTGGGTGCTTTCTCTAAGAGAGGTGGGAAGATGGGGAGACAGGGAGGAGAAAGCAGGTAGAGAAAGAGAGGAAGGAGAGTTTGGAAAGCAGGCGTTCTGAAGCACAAGTTCCAGATTCTGTTTTTAGACCCCCTGAGAGATTATTGGACATTATCATGTACATTTCTCAACTCTCTCATGTACAGAAAAGTAATAATTGTCTTGCCTGCATGGTAAAGCCAACAGTTGAGGAGTAAGAACAATTTGAGATTATACACGGTCAGGCAAAGAGAACTCAGGTTCAAAGCCAGGAGATCCACCGTGTGTTCGCAGGCTACTCAGTCTCTTCTCTGTAGTCAGAAAGAAGAGCTGTGCATAGCAATCTCAAGGGCTCCTTCCTCTCTCCACACACATATTTTGAAAACAAATTTTATGAGATCGTGAAGGGAAACAAACAAACAAACAAACAAAAGGAACACATACAACGAACAAAGAAAAAGTAAGACTATCAAGATAACTAGACAAATGTAAGCCCCCAGCACATCAAATATTATAGTAGAGAAGGGCCATTTACTCCAGATGGCTAATTGGATTGAAGATTTGTATGAATATACATGAAAATAACATGCAAGGGCTTAGAGTCTATGGGAAGTAGACCAAGGCATTCATACAGATTTTTTTAAAACTAAGAATTCCTCAGGATAGGTTTAGCTCACTTGGTAGGGCTAAACCTTATGTGGCATGCATAAAGCCCTGGGTTTGATCCTCAGTATTCTATATTCTAGGTATTATGAGTCATTCCTATACTAAAAGCAGGAGCTCAGAAGTTCAAAACTACCGTCAGCTACATAGCCTGGGGTATATGAGCACCGTTCTAGAGAGAGCAACCAGGGCTGGAGGTAGAGTGGAGGGATGGCCCCATTTAATTTATAAACACTGAAAACAAACTTTGTAGAGCAGAATGAGACAGTATCACCCATGACTCATTTATATTCTCCAGGTTCATGGCTTTAATGACAGTGACTGTTAAAAACAACCCCCCTCCCCTTTCTCAGTTTTATTACAGGCTGTTTGTAGAGACGAAATTCTGTTTAACTTTATTTGTATGGAAGCTCTCATTCTTCCTACTAAAAATAAAGATATTTAAAGAAAATGTGACTTTTAACAATGAAAGCGACTAAATGGAGCATGTGCTGAACCTATTCATCTTTGACAGCCTGACTGCTCTCAGAGCCCCACCAAGAGCATTAAACCAAAAGATGCCATTTCACACAGACAGCAAATTCAAGGCTCTCTTGGTCCAAGCAGCTCTCTGAATCTCTGAGGCAAAGGAAAATTCAAGGGAATGGGAAAGGGAATGAGAGATGAGAAAACATAAACACCGTAAGTGAAGGAAAGAAAGATGTATGAGATTAGTGAAGCTCAGAGTGCCGCCGCCATCATCGTGAATACAAAATGGCTCAATGGCAGAGACTTCCATTTTCAGTACGTTTCCAACCAATTTCTTAGCTGTTCCGGGACGTGTAGCTCAATGATAGAGTCCGTCTCTGAGAGATCCCATCAAAGCAAGAGGACAGTTAATATCCCGCCAAGAAGAAACCACAACAAACTGAGGGCACGTGTCCTCCTTGTATGCTACCAGCTCTGCCTTTGACCCCACAAGACCAAGTTCAAACTGAGAGGCAACAGAACCCTAATATATCGTGGAAGACAATATGGAAAGATCAGCAGCAGCGAAACCCAAGAGGAAAGAAATATTGAGAAGGGGCAAGGCGTGCTCACTTTGACTGGCAAATGGCAGTACCTCGAGAGCTGTTATTTTTGTTGCAAGATTTGCAAAAAAAAATTAAATTAAATTTGAATTATTGTTCTATGCTGCATCACCCACAGGTATAAAGTTCTTCACTTATTGAACTCTATGTCTGTTACAGGTGCGGCCATCTATTGCTAGTCTCTGGGAGTCTAAGCACTAAGTTAGTAATGAGGTATTTGAACGAATCGTGTGCAAACAAATCAGGCTTCAGAAACTTCAGTGCAAGTATTTTTACTATTGCTGAAAAGCTTCCTCATCCAAGTCTTTTGACACAGAGAAACTGTAAGATTTCTGAATGGAATTCCTGAAGAAAGTGAATAGAAGGTGGAGGGTGGCGGGGAGAAAGTGAATAGAAGACCCTCTCCCCTGCAGGCCAAACATAAGTTTTGGTTAAAATCCAAACAGCAAGTTTATTATGAAAACCCAGTTGGAAATGAAACTTCTTTCATTTCCTTTTGGTTTGTAATTATAAACACACACACAAACAAACAAACAACAAATAACACGGTTAGATAATAGTGCTTGTTGCCCAATCTGTGAACTTGAATTTGACTTGCCATGGTGGAATACAATTCCAAGTTGTCTTCTGACTTCCACAAATGTTTACATATGTAAACATGGTAAGCATACCCACAACATGTATACACAGGTAAGTAATTGTACTAACCATAGTAATAATACAAATTATAAATTATAAGAACATCTTACCGTGACATTAAGAGAGACTTTCTGGCCATTTTTAGCTCAGTAAACATCCTGAGGATATGGGATTCAGCTCAATTATTCTCACTCAGGCAACTCTTAATACTTAAATGTTATTTTGTGAATTTGCTCTTATAGATCAATTATGAATGAAGACACTGGGAGGCTAAGGTTTCTCAGAAAATCACTTATCCATTCTACAGATACTTCTCTTGAGAGGAAACCTTCTTTCCCAGTTTTTCCAGTTTTTTATTATGAAAAACTTCAAACGTGCATCAAAGCTCAAAGACTACTACAGTGAACATCTGTGTCCCCATCACCCTTCCACGGTAACATTTCACTCTACTTGTTTTATCCTCTCTCCATCTGTCTAACCATCCCTCTAGACATCCATCAAGTCATCTTATTTTTCTGATGCATTTGAAACTACATTGCAGATGTCAGTACGTTTCCCCCTCAGCACTTCATCATGCATGTTATTAGCTGGAGATCAGTGTGCATTTCCAATATTATTCTTATGATGTAAAATGGATATAACCTGAAAGCCACATATCTTAAATGCACCATCTGTGTTTTAGAAAACGTGCCTCTGTGTTAGGAGGACTCAGCGCTGGACTTAGATCTTCGGTCTTTCTCAAAGGTCTCCCCAATGAAGGCTTGGGGGCTAGTACTATTGAGAGATCCTGGAAATATAAAAAGTTCAGGTTAAGTGAGAGAGATGTTCAGGTTACTAGAGACATGTTTTTGAAAAGGATAGGGGTATCAGCAGCCTTTGCCCCCCTTCTTTCTCACTATGGGTTGAAATGAGTGGCTTTATCAGACTACACATTCCACCACGATGTTTTACCTAGACAAAGGACAAAAAAATCAATTGAGCCAACCCATCCTGGACTGGAACCTTTGAAATTCTGAGTCAAAATATTTTGTATAGCACGAGAAAGCTAGCAAACCTAGCCATGTAGCTAAGATACTATCATTCTAGAATTTTCTAGGACACAACTTGTCCTCAGTCCTCTAGAAGCCAAAACTGTTCTTATTTTTGTCCTCAGTTTAGATTAAATGTCTCTGGAACGTTCTGCACCAGAATGGTATAGTATATAGTCGTATATCTTTTAATCACCATACTTCTGGGTGCGTTGGCCATTTGTGCTTGTTACTTTACAGCAATATTGTGATGTTCACAGATGGAGGGAATTTTTAAAAAGAAGTAGTGACCTTAGGCATACTGTAGAAGTGTAAATATGCCATTTTCTTCAACTAACTTATATGTAAAATATTAAGTTTGCAGTTCTAGAAAGAAAGAAAAAAGCATTGCTGAGCTCTCTCCCCTTCGCCCATAAAGATTGACTATGGCTTAAAATAGCCTGCAGTTGTCAATGCTGTAAATCGTTCAGAAGGAGATGTCAGAGCTTTTCTTCCTGCTCTGCAAAAGAAAAGTGTATCACAGATCTCACATAAGCGACAGCATTTCAAACTCTTAGCAAGATTAGACCATTATTACTGCCCAGGGATAAAATGAATTGTGGATGTTTTAAGTGTTTCTCTAAAGAGCTGAATATGTTCAAATAAAATTTGCTCATATAAATAAGGAATTCTGAATAGTTGAAGCATTGACGTCTATGGAAGTCTGCAGAGGAAAAAGAAAGTATGCAAAAACAATGAATATGCCTTCAAAATAATTGGGAAGAAGTACGCATAGCTTTGTGTTGTAGAGCAGGCAGTTGTAGCTGAGGAGGGGGAAACAGAAAAATTCCTTTGCGGACGACTTTATATTACAGTACTAGAAACTGAGCTCTACAGTTAGCAAGCGATCAAATAATGACTTTGATGGTACATGTGGTTGGTAACATGAGAATTGTTCCTCTGGGGCTCATGTATTTCAACACTTGGCTTTATCATAGTTGTCCTCATCGAGGTCTTCGTCGTCGTTGTCGTCGTCGTAGTAGTTGTCGTCGTCTTTAACGGGGTCTCACCATATAGCCCTAGGCGTCTTGGAACTTACTATGTAGACAAGGAAGACCCCAAACACAGGTATCCGCCTGCCTCTGCCTCTCAAGTGCTAGGATTAAAGGCATGTCACACAACAACTGGCCATGGGGACTTTAAGTTTTATATCTTCACCCTATGTCCACTTTTCTGCTTCCTTTTTGGGGACGCAAGTGATCACCCAGCTTCTAGCTCTGCCACTATGGCGTTTCTGCTTACCTCCATGTCTTGCCTTGCCTGATAGATTTAGCTCCCTGGAACTGTAAGCCAAATAACTCTTTCTCCTTGCGTTGCTTGTCAGCTTATTATATCACCTGAAAAGAAATTAAGACACTGTATGATTTAAATGGGAAATGTCCCCAGACACTCAGGCATGTGAACACGCAATCCTAGTGGTTGGTGCTGTTTGGGAAGGCGGGGCATGACGGAGGAAGTATATCCCTGGGGGCGGGTTTAGAGGCTTATAGCTTCTGCCTACTTTTTACTTGTGCTCTCTACTTCCTGTATATAAAGTATCAGCTAGCTTTCAGTTCCTACTACTTGTGCCTTGCTGTTCCTGCCATCCCTGACGATAGCCCTGTGGAACTATTAGCCAAAAAGTAAAGTCTTTCTTTTATAGCTTTCGTCATGGCATTTTATCACAGCTATGGACAAGTAACGAATACTGCATGTGAAAACTTTCTTCCCTGTAAAGTTATCACTCCAAGAACCCTTAGTTCAGAGTTCTTTGCACATGGCATAGAAAGATTATCTTTATATATGGAAAGAATTTTAACAATAAAGTTTATATCCAGAGAACGTATATTAAGTCCTCTCACCGTCTTTCTTTGTCATCTTTATGTCATTTTTATGTTTCTATGTCATCAACCCAGCGCTCGGTTTCTAGGGCCGATTGTTTCAGATAAACATTACTAGGTATTACAAAGAGAAGGAGATAAAATATTTATTATTTAATATTTGTTTGATTAAATTTATTAATTACATTATCAGTCATAATTTGATTAAAATATTATTTAATATTTATATTATTACATTAAAAATGCTAATACCTGGAGCCTATAGAATGATAAGTCTCAACGATTCAACCGAGGTATCACAGAAGCTCTGAAATGGCCGTAGCAGCGAATCTTTCTAAATCTTTTTTAACCTGCTTCATTTTCATGGCTGAAATGGGAAAGAGGAAGAGGCCAATGTTTCCTTAGCTGTCTGGGTCAGAAGAGCCATCTGGCATTCATTGTAACTACCATGCGGGAACCAATAAACCCTGCACTAATGTTCCAATCTAGTCACTAATCGCAATAATCAGAACATCTGGTTAGGATTTCCCTTTGCTGGGGTGTCCCCAAAGATTTTATTAGGCATCAATTTCCCTTTGGATCTATCTTGACTATCAACATTTGTTCAGTTTACCCCACATCTGTCTCCCTTGAGCCAGGCATACATAGTCTTGTCTCTGATTATAGTCCAAGACAATCCGTATTTTAAAACTCTCAGGCACACATAGGCAGCTTACCACTCTAACAAAAGACTCAGATTCCTGTTATCACTGTAAGCTTATTGCCTATTCTCAACTATTTGACCTAACAACTGACCTTTTTTTTTTTCCCCCCTTTGGTTCAAGGTGTTACCAGAGAACTGGAAACACCACTTCCGGTGAGGTGATCTAAGGTTAGAACTGCCTTCCCTAAGGCAAACAAGCTAAATGAAGACCAGAGAATGTAAGGCACTTTTAAAGAAGTAGGCTGTGTAAGAAGGATCAAAGAGGATGGCTGGGAAAAGATCAATGAACAGTCATTGGTAAATGACAATTAGTCATTACCCATTGTAAACTTAAGATCTCAGAGGAAAACCGGTACACTCCTGTTGTCGAATCTACAAAGTTGAAAGATTAGATCTTGGTGATTGTAAAAATCTAAAAGTAACAGATCTTGGGCTGTTTTTAGTCCCCTTTATAGTCAATCACCACCCACCCCTGTGTTTGTTCTAACTTCCTTTTGACTATCAAATAGTATCTATAGAATGCATTAGCATATTGATAAATACAATAAATCCACAAACCAAATTATTACGTAGCATCTGAGGCCCACAGGGGCATTTTCCCTTGCTTCATAATATTCCATCTACCTGTGATTCCCAGCAATGCTAATTGCCATGGTTTTTGACTTTCTCTGTTCTATAACTAGTAAAATGTTATAACCACTTCCGTGGTGCCCAACCCCAGATCTGTCTAGACAATGGCCACTCACCATTAGCTGAGAACCAGGAGCTGAGTCAACATTGTTGAGGTTTTTAATTGACGCCCATGTGAAAGCTGAGCTTTGCACAGGATGACATGAGTCATGTACTAAAAACTGAGCTTCTAGCCAACCAAGAGAGAGATGTTAACTGCTTCTTATTATAGTTGGTTTTAATTTTGCATTCACTTAAAGCCTGCTCTCTGTGGCCCAAAACTTTGATGAGTGTTTGAGGTAGAGAGATACCTGACCAAAATTACGACAAAGCATTTACGTATCAGCATTTCTTAACTTTGGGCTCAGAAGGGACAGCAAACTCTGATTTGTCCTCACTGTATTTCCTGATCTTACAGTCAGTTTAGGGTCCCAACCTGCTTTCTGGGTTCACTTTGAACTAGGACCAAGCAATCATGAGCAGTTTGAGGATTGCTCCGCAAAATCTTACTACGAGAGGTTTTCAACTGCTGTTTAGTTTTCTAGAAGTTCTGATGGTTTGGCCATAGCCATGAACACTTGTCCCAACAGGGCACTTCAGAGGATCAGTAGAGCACACAGCTGTAATTCTCTGGCAGGCTGCTGTGGAAGGCGAGTCGGTGTAAGGATGAGAGCTGGGCCTGGGGCTAGGACCTAACTTGACTGGAGACCTTTTGATGTCCTCTCTACCAAGGGCTGTTAAATCTCCCCCAATTCCTTAGCTTCTTCCTTTCCCCTACAATTTTGGTTCTGCATTATTAAGAGGGCTCCAGAAGAACAGAACCAATAGAATGAACATAAAAGAACTGTCAGCTTTCAAATAATAACATCAGATTCATACCTGTATACTGAGAACCAGGTAGTTACTCTGTCATTGAGACTGCAGTCAGGGTAGACCCTCGATGGCTGTCTCTCACTGGTGTAGAGAGGGGACAGTGGGCAGTTGCTTAGTCCACAAAGCTCTGTGTTCTGGCAGTCAAAGTCTGGCCCCAGCTTCGTGGCTGTTTTCTGGGATGCCACTAATCCACAGTGAAAATTTACAAACTCTGGTTCCTTTCTTCAGGAAGAAGTCAGCAGTAGCAGCCACAGGGCAAATCATGTCATGGGGCCAAGAGGGAAGGCCAACCAGCAAAAGGTGAGGTGAGGTAATTTTCCTTCTGCCATGACCCTTTTTTTTTTTAAATCTGGGCTAATCCAAGAACATGCTGCCTTCCATCACGGTGGGGCTTCCAACTGCAATCAAGACATTTCTTCAGGTGAGGCTCCCTACTCAGGTGATTCTAATTCAGGCCAGTTGACAATAAAACCAACTGCAATGGCCTCCTATTGTTTTCTTGTTCAGAATCGTCTTGTGTAGCTGACCTTACCTCTTCAAGGCTGCTTCTCTCTGTTCTTCCATATCTAACATTGGGCTCAGAGTCCTTGCCTGATCTCTCTCTCTCTCTCTCTCTCTCTCTCTCTCTCTCTCTCTCTCTCTCTCTCTCACTTTCTCCTTCCCCCTCCCTCCCTCTCCCAATCTCTCTTTCTCTATTTATCTTTTTAGATTAGACTTAAATCCAACAGATATGTGTGTATGGGTGTATATGGATGTGTGTTTGGATGTCTGTGTGTGTACTCCAAATTTGGTCAATCCTAATGTAATAGAATGAAAACTAGGCTAGAGTTCTGTGAAATAATGGATTCCGAATGTAACCAAATGTAAGCTTATCTAAATTCTTTGGAGATTTCTCTCTCTCTCTCTCTCTATATATATATATATATGTATATATACATATATACATATATATATTTACATATATGGAAGTCATATATCAAAATTTGCTTCCCGTTCTAGCATTCCAAATTTGTATACATATTTTCATGTACCCAGTCTTCTAGATATAAATACTGTCAAGAAAAGGAAAAGTGTCCAGTCAGGGGGAAGTTCAGTAGTCTCCATGTGGCTGCACATAGAAATTTTATGAGCAGTTTTTACAGAAGAAATTATCTGGGTCCCATTTGGGCAATTACATTGAAACCTTGAAAACAAGGGCACACATAACTTTTTGAATCCCTAACATGTGACTTTAATATATCGCTAAACCTATGAACCACTGTAATGGTCGATATGAGTCAGTGCACACACTTCATGTTTTCCTGCATCTTATGGTGTAAATTGAATACAATACTTCCTGGATCACTATGGATACTAATTAATAAATACATCAGTTCACAAGGTAGAACGATCTATTATCGCGAACAAATTTTACCATTATAAATATAAACAGTGAATTTCGGCTTCAAATTTTAGTTGACTTTTACCATATACAGTATTTGGTCTGAAAGGCAATAACTTCTTGATCTTTGGAGGCAAAAGAGATTCATATCTTCAGAAAATTGTTACATTTCCTTAAATTATCTGATGACACAGATTCTTGTAAATCAAACAGGAAAATGGCTCAGCCAATCCTGGAGTATGAGTTCTTTCTTTGCCTATGACCTACATAGCGAAAGGAGAGAACTAAATCTTGCAAAATGGCCTCTGAATTCTACCAGATACATACACACTTTCATGAACAAGCACAATAATAATAGTGATAATGATAATAATGATAATGATAATAATAATAAATGCATTTTAAATGTCATGACGGTTCTTACTGTTTGTAACATCATAGACCCAAAGGAAAATCACCTGGATTTGCTTTATTGTTTATGAATTGACGTCATTACTTTTCCACACTATTGATACTAACAATGAAATTTCACACATATTCATGTAAGTATAAAGCAGTAAGTTCAGAGGACAAAGCCCATGAGAGAGATAAAATGGGTAACAGAAGTAATCGCGGTATATTACTGCAGCAAAAATCAATAAAGCAAATCTGTTATTCTTTTTAAGTGTCATATTACAATAATGTTTTCCTGAAGACTGTTGTCTGCATCCAATTTAGAAAGGCATCTGCTTGTGTTTGCTTAAAACAAAAGGGTGGTTGACTTAATGAATTATTTACAGGCATGCAATATGGCAACAGTGTCATTATGAACTCTCTTCTAAGATCTCCTCTGGCTACTCCTGGCAGGGTGTCAATTTGCTTGTTTTTATGGTAGGTGCATGAAATCGTGAAGCTATTCAAAGAAATGAGAAGCTACCATTAGACTTCCTAATGCGCACAGACCCAGTAAGAGGGCCATGGCAACAAGAATGGCAAAAACAACCATTCATTTGGCATTAACAATGTATGATGTAGAGTTCAAGCAGATGAGCCATGAGAATTACAGAAGCCTGGAAACTAGGCTAAAGATGCAAGAAGTCAAGACAGGGCTGGAGGGGAAAGAAAGCCAGGCCGATGGATGACTCCTTGCTTCTCCCTGACAGGTAAGTCACCTATCAGCCTCTGCTGGAGGAGTTCCAGAGAAGCTTAGAGTTCTGCACCAAAGTAATGAAGTAGAAAAATTAAATTGACCTTGAAGTTTATAAGAAATAAGCAGAAAGGGCGTGAGAAAAAAAATCATGGGTTTAAGTAGTGGGGTTATTAAAAGCCAATGATTTTCCTTAGTATCATCAATCCCGCATTTTCTTCTACAAATCAGTGCATTGCAGACAGACTCCGTGAAGACAATTGACTCGTGGCTGGAAGCATGGCTGGAACCAAGACAGGGCAGAAAGAACAAAACTCCATAGAGACAGCAATTTTTCCTCAGGTCAGAGCTACCTGTAACCTGGCAGGATGCCTGACTGCCTGACTTGAATCTCTGATCAGAGATGCTGGCTGGTGGGGAAAGGTGATGGGATAAATTTTCAATTTATAAAAATGGCCTCCTGAGAAGATTCTGTAAATAAAAGCCAATTACAACAGACATTGTCCCCCACCAGCACCTACAGTGTAAATCTCAGAAAGGTGTCTACAGATAGAACAGCTAGGAGCTGTATGTAGCCTTGTTCAGTCTTCCCTTGTCCTGTGTTGATTGCTGCCTACTGGGACCCAAGTAAGGTGTGGGTGTGGCACAGTTGATAAGGGCGACACTGTTCCTGCCTTCAGCATTTCAGTGTCATGGCAAATTTTCATTTGAAACTTTGATAAAGCCAGAGACTCTTGTTAACTAGTACTGTCTTGCAACATGTGTGTTGTACTCTAAGGGTTTTGATAGTTCAAAACTGTCCTTTTGTATTTCAGTCAAGATACAAAGATGAGGCTTGTAGATTGCGAATGCTGTGAAGGGAAAACCATTAGAAACTGAGAACGAGAACAATGTGTGAATAAATATGATTTATGTAGACGGCTTGGGCTGCGCGTTGTCTTGTGAGGGCATGAATGATTCTATAGTGAAAACAGCTGAGAGAAAAGAAGCCCTCAGAAGATTTTCAGGGTTTGCGTCCACAGTCAAGTTCCATTCAGAAGAAAGAATAAGAATTAGAAGCATCAGTGCAGACAGGAACTTAGCATAGCTGTCCTCTGAGACAGATGCAGGTACTGAGGTGGGGGACCCCAGTGGAGGAGTTAGGGAAAGCACCGAAGGAACTGAAGGGGATGGCAACCTCATAGGAAAAACAACAGTATTAACCAGCATGTACCCCTCAGAGCTCGCAGAGACTAAGCCACCAAGCAAAGAGCATATGTGGGCTGGTCTGTGGCTCCTAGCACATATGTAGCAGAGGACCGACTTGTCTGCTCTCAGTGGGAGAGGATGTGACTAATCCTGTGGAGACTTGATGCTCCAGGGAAAGGGGATACTGGGGTAAGGTGGAGTAGGTGGGTGCATGAGGGGGATGGTTGGGTGGTTGGGTGGTTGAGTGGTTGAGTGAAGGATCATTCTCTCAGAGGCAAAGGGGAGGGGGGTGGGGCAAAGAACTCTGGGAGGGGAACCAGGAAGGGGGCAACATTTGAAATGCAAATAAATAAAATAATTCAACAACAACAATACTACAACTACTACTAATAATAAAAGAATTAGAAGTATCAGGCCCAACCCAACACGAATAATGTTTTCACTGACTTCAAAAGAAGTAAATGACCAATAAATATAAGCCCTCAGTTAGAGGACTGGCTAATTTACCCTCACTCTGCCCATGGATGAGATTCACCAGGAAATGGGCAAAGTACATGTCTCTGCTCTTAGCTGGCCCCGGATACAACTGAACTATGAGATTGCTAAATGTCATGATTTTGAAAATTGTTTTATGTCTTCTTGTAGGGATGCAGGTATGTGGGAAGGACCCATGCACTGATCTCCTGACCCTTATCAGGTATGAATTGTACAGGTTTAGAAGAGACACTTAACCTTTCTGAGCTTTCATTTTTTGTAGAAAATTTGGGTAATAATGATCATGGTACATAATACCTAAATCAATAAACTGGTAAGACTCAAAATAACCAGTGTGATACCTCGAAGCCCAGTGTCTTGGCTCTCCTATTTGTGACCATGCTGTTCTCAACCATGAGAAATCCAATGTATACATCAAGAGCCCAAACAAACAATGACCACCACCTTGTTGGGCGGGGAGAGAAAGTGGGCCTGAGCTCATCAGCAAGCGTGGGCCTTTCATGTTGAATAATGCATTGCAGAAATGAAAGAGAGGCTTCAGGAGAAAAGGCAGAGACCTTTTATCACAGATACACTTTGTTCCCTGGATGGTTCTTGGACATGACTTTTCATGTCTCCTGTGACAAACATTTACATTCAATTTATAAGACAGGTTTATACTCAGTGGGTGTCAGATCATAGGTACAGAACTCAGTCTGGTCAATATACCCTGAATTTGCATATGGCCTTCTGCCTTGTGCTTCCCCAGATATAAACTCTAGTATGTGCCATACATTCATGTATAAATTGGTCTCTCCTGAGAAAGTTCTGGGAAAAGGCTGCTCTGGTAATATTTAGTATGTGCTTACTAATGATGTTTATTTACATGTTTTTCTGACCCTGTTTTTCTGAACTCAAGCAACCTTCCTTGGACCACTGCTTTCTTTCTACATTAGTGTATAAATGTACACGGAAGCTGAAGTAAGCCTGTTTCCAGCATTGACTGTGGTCAGCCCCATTCTTTCAGCCCCTCAGACCCACATCTGTATAAGTTACTTGAAGAGTTAACATTAGCTTTGCTTCCCATAGAATTCAGCTCTTTGGAAGGCTTTCTCCTCTCTCTTAAAATGTCTTCATATTCACCTTCCCATCTCTTATCACTTTCAAGCCAGAAGGAAGGAATTTGAAACTGCTGCACAGTTTGGGAAGAGCTTGGTGACCTGGGAAGGGTGGGGCTAACACAAACAGGACCCACTAGGAAGGAACAAGGCTCCTCTACTCTGAGAAGCAGTCATTTTCTCTGTATTGGACTTCTCTGCTCTTGTAGCTTAAGAATCAATACCAGGGACAAGAGACCAATGGAATCTGTCCTCCTTTGAAGAGAAAAGAAAGGATCCAGGTTCCTGAAATTTATTGAGAATTCAGTTGCCGAGAGATGGCAGGTACCCCTCGGAAGTGTCTGAGTACCCCGGAATGCAGTCTTCTAGAACTCTCTTTTCTTTCTTACACTCAGAGTACTGGGAAATGCTGGTGTTTCTCACTGTTTGATGTACTGAATGCCATTTAATTAACATTCTGGAAAATTACATTTGACTGGTATCTTGCTCATTTAATTTTAATATTTCTACTGAATTGACAACACAATGTTATTAATAATGCCTGTCATGTAAGGCCTACAATCAACAAATAGCCCAGAAGGGTGGAATAGAATACGCACTTTCTTCTGACCATATAGTTGATCTCAACTTCATGTTCATTTACAACTTTAACAAAAGTATATTTAAAACAAAGAGAGTTGCATAAAATAAATTTATGAACTGATACATTGCCCTATGTTTATATAAAGAATTTCAAAGAGGATTTTCAGGTATTATTTAATACAAGTAAAATAAGTTTATGATTATCTCAACAGGACAGATCAATTTGCTTCAGGAAGTTACATTTTGTTAATATTTCCCTTCACCAGACTGCAGCTGGCTTCTTACTGCAGAATCAAGGTGCTGGAGATCTTTGTATTCTAATGGCGTTCAACATTTCAGCATTTGGTGATAAGAAGTGGGTAAGAGAGCATCTACTTAATTCCCCTGTTTTCATCTTGAGGGACCTCAGAGGAACTCCCCTCAATCTGATAGATTTTTCTCAGTATATTTTAAAGTCACTTCGAATGCAGATTTATCTCACCGTCTATGGATATGATCATGTGACTGTATCCTTATACAGTCGTTTGTGGAGTACAGTACAAAATTAGATGTGGAGTCCTATGCTTAGAATTACTACAGACTTGAAGATGTGGCAGGAAGAGCCAAATGTGGGGCCTTTCTGAAGACATGGCTCTGTCATTTCACAGGGCACATGCCATTCAAGCCTTCCCTGTGTCAGCATGTAGATGAGAATGACCTTTAAAACCCTCAGTGGTGTTCCTAGGGCATTCACCTTTCCTCAATGACACTACATTCTCACTCGTTTTCATACTCATATTTGTGTTGGGCAAAGGTTTCTAAAGCTTTTAACATTACATTGTAATTTTTTAGTGTGTATATGTTATATACACACATACTATCTCTATCTCTATATCTATCTGGATGTATATGAGACATGTCAGATTATGTGTGTGTGTGTGTGTGTGTGTGTGTGTGTGTGTATGTTATGGGAGTGATTGTACACGTGTATAGAGTCCAGAGGTCATTATTAAGTATCTTTCCTGGTCATTTTGTACCTTATTTATTTATTTTTATTATTTTTTGACACAGGACCTTTCACTGAACCCGGAACTCAATGATTGGCTAGGCTGATTGGCCATTAGGCCTCTGGGGATCCCTTCTGCTTGCTTCATTAAGATCATAGCATTTGTTGCATCTGTGCTAGGGATCTGAACTAACATACTCACCCATGTGCAGAAAACACGCTGCCAATGGAGCTCTCTCTCTAGCCCCTAAGTTTTAATTATCTTAAAAAAGCCCCGTCCAACCTCAACCTAGAATTTCCCCCGTATCATGAAATTTGCAGGCAAATGGATAAAACAAGAAAAGATCATATTAAGTAAGGTGACCCAGACTCAGAAAAATGTTCCTTCTCATTGGAGGTTCTTAGCTCCAGATATTAAGATATGTGTACATATCCTAGAGTATCTAGAAATATCTGGAAAGAAAAAGGGACCATTTCTGGGGTAGAGGGGTAGAGGATCGATAGAGAGAGAAATAGCAGGGCACACATGACCTGATCAAAAAAATGTGACAAAGACAGAGGGTACTACTTAGGGATGGAGAAAGAGGTAAATACAGAAGAAGGAGTGAGGAAGGGAGGCAGGGAGGGAGGGAGGTAACATAACAGCAAGAATACTTAAAAATCATAATACTAACTATTAATATAAAAATACCTATAATACGTGTAATCCTATATAGCTATAGCTATAGATAGGTACATACCTATATAGATGTATAGTTTACATAAACTTCACACGAACTTTTCTCATCTGGGCTGGCAATGCTTCTTCCACCTAACAAAAGTCCCAACCCCAGGAGCAGGAAGTCCTCTTCTGAGTTGTTCATCATGGATTTCCACGAGACCCCAAAGCATACAGGTGATTGCTATTGTCCTGTCTTCTGAGATTTTCCCTGAGCCCTAGGTACAGGAGTAGTTTTGTAGCCAGAGGGTCAGGTAGCTTGCTGTGAGACTGCCCTGGGAAGTCAGAAGAGGCTGGCTACTTAAACATGAGCTGAACATAGACAACAGTGATTGACATGCAAAGGTAGACAGGGAAAGCCTACCAACGAAACCTCAACCCTACCCAAAAATCTATAGGCAACTGAGGAATGCTTAGAGTGAGAGAAATGGTCCTCCCCAGAGAAGAGCACACTGATTGGCTATCTAATACCAAATGGTCAGCTCTTAAAACATACATACAAATAACATTATATGGATTAGCAGGTTATAACTAGGAATATATATGCATATATATATAATTATGTAACAGTAACTAGGAAAAAGAATCCATGATTTTGAAAGAGAGAAAGGAGATGTATTTGAGAGAGTTTGAAGGGAGGAAAAGGAAGAGAGAAATGATGTAATTATAGTCTCAAAATACCTTCTCCCCTGACTTTAGGACCTTTCCCGCCACCCTCTCTCTTTCTTTCTTTTTTTGGTAAGAGTTTTCTATCTGATCATCTGTATACCACAGTGGATACTCATATTTCTGGAAAGTGATCAGTATTTTAAATACAAGGAAACTCCAGCTTGGGGTGAGACTCAGTTACTTGCCTGGATTCCTTAAGTCCTGGGTTGGATCACTCATATCACAAAAGTAAAAACACCAACAATACAAGAGCGACATGAAATGGAAGGTGTTTATCTTCTGAAATGGGAGCTCATTGCCTGACTGGATGTTTAGAATTCCCGCCATTATAGAACCAACTATCAGTTATGGCGAGCTCAGTTCATAGACTTAGCAAGATTGTGGCAGAGGCAAAGCCCTGAATCAATAGGGCTGATTGCTGTTTCATTCTGCTTTTAGACGTTTAGGAATATGGCATCTTTAATACTTTCTAGCAATTAGGAGGTTAATGGAACAATGTCTCAGCAAAGCATATCAGTTGTGGACTTGGCTACTGAACTTGTACAGATCTTCAAATACACGTTCTTTCCTCAGCTCCCGATAAATGCAGAAGATCGAATGTGAAACCCAGATACATTAGATCCGGGAGATGGAAGGATCCAGAGACCCTACCTCACTCCATCAGAGCAACTCAGCCTGGACACACCCACTGGCCCACACTGAACCACTGTGAACTGAATGAATATGTGTTGGATTATGATGGACATTGGAATGGTCAGTAAGGCAGCCAACACTACTCTGCCTGCCTGATACATGTATTTGAAAACTAATATATTGCTGATGTGTGGGGGCCTTAGTAGGAGCTAAGAACAAAAATATAAATACACATTTTAAATAGTGGTCCTCTTGAAGATAGTGGATTATATGAAGAGATATAACAGACGGTAAAAGAATGTTCTTGTTGTAGTTACATGCTAATATACTCTACCTAATGACACCAAGTCCAAGCAAAGGGAAACCTGACAGTCTGCCTTCCCCCTTGTTCCTAAGTTGTGTAGACAGTGTCGGGATCTAGATGGATGAGCGTATGGACAACTGAGAGCATAAGCAAGATGGGGCTGTCACAGACATACTTCGAAGGGGTCATCAAAAAAAAGAGCATAAACAAAAATTGATACAAACCACTAGCCAGCGTTGGTGGGACTGTACTGTACTTGAGATCCTGTTGCCCCAACCACAGAATCTGTTTGGAAAATTCTGGAACTAGCAACCCAAGAATGGTCAATTGAGAGAAGATTAGGAGATGGTGCCTCTTATCTTTCTACCTTCCTAAAAAAATAAATAAAAAATAAATTACCCACAGCTTTTAACCAGTGTTGTGCAATGACTTTAGCAGGAAAAGCAACAGTGAATCAAGTCAACCTTAAAGAAAGACAGACTGAAAACACTTCCCTTGACATGTGTGGATCAAGTGTTGGTGTGGGTTGCATTTAAGAAAGGATTGGACCCTTCTGCATTTGTTCCTGTTGAATGCTCTGTGAGATGAGATAAACTATTAAAATATTAAATCATTTCAGGTAAAATGAATCATGTGTGTTTTCCTCATAGATCCTAGTATTATTGAGTTAAATTTAGCAAGTCCGAGGCATATGATTGAGAGAAAAATAGGTGAAACGACTTTATTATCTCGGAAAATTCAACCCAGTTTTAGGTAGTTCCTCACTGGGAAGTTAGGCAGTGACAGACAGAACTGTGTAGATTGGTATGACAACTGATCTTTCTTTAGAGGAACCATGTTTTCTTCCTTGATTAATTAATTAATTTGGCTTCTTGACATAGGGTCTCATGTAGACTAGGCTGGCCTGGTTCTCACTGAGTAGCTGAAGCTGCCTTAGGACTCCTACCTTACTGCTTCCATTTTTCAGAAGCTTAGAGGGTTACAGCTATGACCACCACAGTCAGCCTGCCCTGTTTTTATTTTTTAACCAAGCATAACTTTCCTATCTGTACTATTTTGAAATATAACACACAGGATAGAAAAGTGTGCAAAACAGTGTCGGGCTTTTCATGTTTTCTCCCCAAGCAGCGTCTCGGAAAACCAAGCCTGCCAAGAACAATGTCAGAAACATCATTTGGCTACACTGATAACAGCATACCCAGAAGGCACTTTGTCTGACAATAGCGGTGCCAAAAAAAGAAATCACACTGCCTGTGGAGACTTTGAGTGGTTCACAAAGGTGGGCCATAACCAACAATAATGGCAGCATTGAGCAGAGCAACTAGAACTTTCCACACTGTGGGAGCTTCCTGAGGCTTCTGAGCCACTTTGGGCTAGCTGGGTCACTCCAGGAAAAATACAAGTCTCACACATTAGAACAATGGGACTTCAACTGTGCCAGCACCAACAGCAATGCAGCATTTCTCATTTATATCAATCTTTGAATTTCATTTCGGTTAATCATTGGAACCAATTCCATCAGAACAAACCTGTGTGGAAAATGGGAAAAGGTAAGTAGCTGGGAGGAACAGCCACAGGCTCTCACTTTGTAGAATTCTTGCATTTGTTCTCATTATTTAGCTGATTTTTATGACCACTGTGTGAGTGTACCAGTGTGCCCAAGTACATGTTTAGGCTGGAGGAAGATAAAATAACCATGAATATCTCAGACCTGAGCTAGAGAATGAAGGCAGACTGTCCCCAAAGACCAGAACATTTCTGACCATATCAAATGGCATCTGTGTCCTGGGTACTTGCTACATTGTGTACTCATTCTTGTCAGCTGGCTGAGAGAAGTGTCATCACGCAATGCTGAGGACAATAGTGTGTGTGTGTGTGTGTGTGTGTGTGTGTGTGTGTGTGTATTTCTCAGCTCTCAAGAGGAATGCTTATCCTTAGGGTATGCATTTTCCGTTATCTTTCAAATCTCCCAGAGAGGAAGTTATGAGGCTCAGAGTAGATCTCACAACCCCATCTCCCGAGAGAAGTATAAAGAACCACATGAGTTATATTTGCCTCCACATGGAAAGAATCCTCCTCTAAGACATCCATGTTTCTGATTGTGTTCTAGGGGATGTGGGTGGGGACTCTCAGGTCTTATGTTCTTGAAGTAAATAATTCAGTAGAGCACCACAGTTTAAGCAAGGAAAGCAATCCATGCACTCAAAGAGGAATCAGAATAGACCATCCTAGAGAGGGAATCCCCTTCCCCCTCCCCCTCCCCTTTCCCTTTCCTCTCCCTCTTGCCCTCCCCCGTGGGTTCCACAGTATGGATTTTAAGGGAAATTTTCAATATTAATAAGTTGAATAGCAGATTCATGAGATATGGTGTTGCTTTTTCCCATCTCAAATCATAGTGACTGAAGAAGGTGGCCATTAATGCACACGTGAGGACACTTCCTGGTGCCTTAGCATCTGATATAGGGGAGTGATCTCATTGCAGCTTTGAGGTAGTTTAACTGAAAGGGGTATTTCTGAGTGGCAGGAGACAGTTACCCAGGACTAGCTGCAGTTTTCCTTTGACACTGCATATCTAACCCTTACCAACCTAATATTGATTGTGCAACATTAACTTACCTACCAAAAAGCTTGGAAGCTCATTTGGGTCAGAGACACTTGTTCAGTCAGGATTTTTATAGGTGTCACACATTAACTAGGAGAGTTTAAGGATGTTTTAATAGAGGAAGTTTAGAAAGGTGTGGACAGAAGGCTGTGACGCCAAAGCGGACATATGCTGCTCCCGAATTCAGAGAGTTATTACCAGCCTGATCCAGAGAAAGCTAGAGAAAAAGCGACCTGAACAAACTAGGGACATTTCACAGGAGAAATGCTGGATAGACGCTGGGAGGGAAGTTCTGGTGCTTTCTTTTTTCTTCCTTGCTGTCCTATCAAAGAATTTGATGGATCTATCCAGAGGACTGAGGATCCTGGAAAGCTTCATGGAGCTGAGGACAGAGCTTAGAAGGGCCTAGGTTAGGTCTGGGAAATGGGCCTTAGGATCTCCAACACAAACACATCGCCCTTTCTCTTAGATCCATAACACCTGGCTCATTATGCCTCAATAAGCAGCTCTTTGATGAAGAGATTCCTCTGACATCTCCATAGCTTTTTCTTCCCGGCCTAGTAATCATACCACTCCCTATTCCCTGTCCTCTCAGAGCAACAGTTTGTATCAACTTGAGGCAACCCAAGAGAACCTGACCACAGGAATTATTTTAAAGCATAATTTCACCCAGAGAAATAACAGAATTCTAAAGAGCTCAAAAGGCCTCCATAAATCTACCTGTATAATTGCTGGTACATGGTCAAATCTTGAATTTTATGAACCAACTCCAGCAGCCCAGAGTTTACATCCTTCCTTGATCCATCTTCAGGATGGAATTTACTTCTCTAATAACAGGCTTCTCAACCTCAGGCAGGTCCCCGAATGACCATCAAACAGAGGCAATCTGAACAGCTGGGAGTATCTGGTGGTAGTAAACGCAGAGGTGCCTGACAAGATGGTAAGTGCTTAGCAAGTTGATTTAACTTACTTCCGTGAGTTCGGCTAGGCTCTACGCTCCCTGAGATGTGACTGCCTGGTAATGAAGCTTGAGGAGCTCCCCATCCACTCTCTGGTGCAGGTGTCTCTGCGCCAAAAGATACAGTGCTTTGCTGGGTGTTAATCATGGCATCAACTCGAGGCCCGTGATTTATAGGCCAGGCTCAGAACCCTTTAGGTAATTAAGTTCCCATAAGTCTGTGTTGTTAGCCCCTGTATGCACTTGCTTAAGCTAATTAAAAAATAAGCCAGAGGAATTCATTTCTTATACAAAATGAGATCTGATGTGCACACTGAGTATTGCACCTTCCCATGCTCCCATTCTACCCTTTACTGCTCACATTACAGCTTGAGAAGCCTCACTTAAAGCAAATGTTTAGATATCTAGAGAGACAGAATGGGTTTATCATACCCTTCAACTTCCTTAATTTTAGGGTATGCAACAACAGTGACAAAGTATTAATCGCAGGAGCATTTTTGTGTTTCTTTTGCTACATCATCCACCAACATTATAAGGGATGTGATTAAAGAGGCTTAACAGTGGCATGGTCAGCATCCTTCAGGGACTCTAACCAACACCTATATAAGGAATAAGGTATAAGGAATTAGTACTTCAGAATCTCCCAGGCATGGCAGGTGAGTACTGCTAACTTCTGATTATGAAATCCGCATTCCTTACATCCCAATCTGTGTAATGTTCATGTCCTGGGTATGTATATATGCTGTAGGCTGATAAAACTCAAATGTCAGGCTTAGTAAGAAGAAGAGATGTGCTGGCCTTATGACACAACTAGACAAACAACTGTATTAAACAAAGCAGGAAGCCACTCACTTGTGAATCAGTATGTCCCATACCTGTTGACATTTAGACTCCCAAAGTTTAGGGTGTGGTCACTTTCTATATCCTTGAACCCATGTCAACTATTTTGCAAACAAGTCTTTCAGATCCAAGACAAATGGGTCATTGAAAAATGATCACTTCTCCAACTTTTTCTGAATAATCTTGACTGATATTTGATGGGGGATGAATATAGCTGTTCTGCCATAGTATTTGACAAAACCCTTGAGAAACCTAAGTACTATATTGGAAATAGAAACCTTCTAAGAATCTTATACTCCAAGATTTCAGAGCCATCTCCTGTAACCAGGAAAGACTTTCAGTGAAGGGATTTGGACACAAATCCAGCCACAGAACCTTTGACCTACAATTTGTCCTGCCTACAAGATGTTCAGGGTAAAGATAAAACAGAAATTACAGGAGTGGCCAACCAATAATTGGTCCAGTTTGAGCCTCATGCCATGAGAGAGAGCCCACTCCTCACACAACCTGGGGGGCTAGGACTCAAAGCTGGATAGCCCAGAGACCTAGAGTAGAAAAGAATTCCTAATGATAATCTGCTGTACTCATAGATTGGTGCCCAGCCCAGAGAGACTTCACCCAGCAACTGATGAAAACAAATACAAAGATCTACAGCCAAATATTAGATAGAGCTTAGAGAAAAGTGGAAGAAAGGATTGGAGGAGTCTGAGAGGTCAAGCACACATAAGAAAACCTACAACATCAACTCTCCTGGACTCACAGAAGTTCACAAAGGCGAAACCACCAACGAGAGAGCCTGCATCAAACTGACCTAGGTCCTTTGCATGTATGTTACGATTTTATAACTTGGTCTTCTTGTAGGGCTCCTAACAGTGGGAGCAGGACTGTGTATGACTCTTTTGTCTGATTTGGGTACCATTTCCTCCTACTGGTTTGCCTCTTCCTGCCTCAGTGCAAGGGGAGGTGCTTAGTCTTAATTCAACTTGATATGCCATGGTTGGTTGATATCTATGGAACTCTGCCCTTTTCTGGAGAGAAACAGAGGACAAGTGGATAGGAAGGGGGCAGAGGGGAGTTGGGAGGAGGGACTGGGAGGAGAGGAGGAAAGGGAAACTGCAGTTGGGATAGAAAAGAAAAGAAAGAAAGGAAGAAAGGAAGGGAGGAAAGAAGGAAAGAAGGAAGAGGAAGAAGAAAACAAAGAAATTAAATAGTAAATGTGTATGTATGTGTATACAGCACACACACACACACACACACACACACACACACACACACACACACACACGTATCTCTAAAGCTATCCCTTGGTCTTGGGCATCTGATTTGCTTTTCAGATCCAGCAAATTACATTCTTATCTTTCTATAAAATGACTGATGAATTGCTGATGATGTTTGCCTCTCTCTCAAGACCTCTTCAACAAGTTCTCTGGCTGTTTACTCCTCCTTTGGCTGGCTGAATTGTTTTTCTGCCCTAAAGGATCACTTGTTAAATAAAACTGCCTTTCTGCGTGAATCAGGATCTTCTGATTCTAGCTGCACTTCTACCTGGCTCGAATTCACTAATCATCTGACTTGTGGTAGACTTCCTGTTTTGGGGTCTTGTCTGAGTTAATTACTTGGCTCCTGCCACTCTAATTACTCCTACAATGGCTTCTAACCTGCACTCAATGAGTTCCAGGAGTCATTGTGTCAGGCAATCCAGCTCAGGTCCTGAGTATGACTCTCCGGTAACTTTATGAGACCCATTTGCTGCCTTAACCTGTACTTGGTTTGGACTTGTTCTTATTCTTGGAGCTCTCTAAGGAATGGAAGCCAGTTTCGCTAGCTCAGGTCAATAATCTTTGTACCCAGGAGCCTGAGGCAGGAGTTTTTTGTTTTTTTGTTTTGTTTTTTTTTTTTTTTCATGAGTTTGAAAGCCATGGACTGCATCGAGAGCACCAGAACAACCTGGGCTACAGTGTGACCCCTTTTCTCAAAAACCAAACAAATAAAAAATGCAAACAATAGGAAACAATTAAGAAGCAATGTGGGCCACTGCTTATCAAGTAAGCTGTATTTCTTTCTGGTTGCAACCAGAACTTAGAAAATAAATATTATAAAACATGGATATGCAGAAAGTGTATAAGTAATGGTCATGAAGAAAAGACCTTCAGTCCTTCCCCACACCCCTTTGGGTCTAGAATTCTTGACATCCCAGGCTGCCTGCTGGTGGCACAGAGGATTTTGTTCCCATTGCTGCCCATTGCTAAATGGGTATATGGAAGTGCTGGTATCATTGTGAACATAAAAACAGCCTGTGAATGCCAGGCAGCCTGAGTTTACATCACAGCTCTCTATAGGAATCATCTGGGAGAGCTTGCTTTCAGACCTAGGGGTTGGTGAGAAGTTGCTACCTATCCTGATGTGGGTGGGAAGATGAACCCCCTGAGGTCTGCAGAGGTTGAGTCATGAGCATTGCTTAAAACAGAACCAAGAAACCCGAGGCAAAGTCATAGACACTGTTGTTTACATTCCCTTCCATCAGGCTATGCGGCAAATCAGTCAGCATGACCATAAGTCATCAGCTTCAAATAAAAACACAACTAAACCCAGATGATTTCCATGTGAAGAACACATCCAGGAGACAGGCCTTCCTTTTGTTTTATTGAAGGGAAACTCCATTGCTTCCTTGATTCCCTTTTAATGGAGGCAGTGATAAAAATAAAACAGAAATGAAAGGTGATAAATGGCCTGTAGGTACCGCATTCAATGATAAAAACAAGACATAAAGAGAAATATTAATCAATGCTCTGAGCTTCGTTCAGGCACTAAACTGAGGAATGTAATACATCCTGCAGCTTAATTATTATTTTTATGGACATGGTGGCCCAATGTACCCCAGGCAATTGCATCCATAAAGTCTCTTGCTAGAGTAGGTTCTGCACAGGCCTGTGCGACTCTTCTGCCAGGCGAACAGCTTTTTGTTTATGTTAGATAAAGCTAATATTTTGAGCTGTGTGTTTGGGATCTCCTCTGTTTTCAATGCACAGTTGAAGACACCTGCCTTCGGTTCCAACTTGGACCTTAGTTCTATTCTGGAGACAGGCCTGCTCGTACCCAAACAGAACTCAATGGGACTCAGCCACATGAGGCTGCATACAATCAAGCTGGCAACAAGATTAAACTGACTGCGACAAATGCTTTCATCAGAAATGCCACAACTGAACAAAAATTAACAAAAACCTAAAAAAAAAAAATCCCACCTGGTCAGGAAAAGTGGATTCTAAAAACTTTTCAAAAATCTTGGCATTAGGTTTTTAAAGGTAATCTTTCTACTGAAAATTAGCATTTGATTAAGGCACATACAGATGGAGATAAGCCCTCTATGTTCTAGGGACTGGAGAGATAGCTTGCTGTGCAAGCTTGACAATCCGAATTGGGATCTCCATCCAGCACCCATGTAAAAAGCTGGGTGTGGTGGTGTGTCTGTTACTACAGTATGGTATGTACAACAAACAGGTTTCTGGGGCCTCACTGACCAGTCTAGCTGAAAGTGCCAGCAAGTTCCTGGTTCAGTGGGAGACCATGTCTCAAAATAAAATCAACAGAAGGACAGAGTAGCGGTTCTCAACCTTCCTAATGCTTGTGACCCTTTAATACAGTTCCTTAGGTTGTGTTGACCCCAACCATAAAATCATTTTGTTACCACTTTATAACTGAAATTTTGCTACTGTTATATCTGGTATGTAACTCTTGTGAAAGGGTTGTTGAACCCCCAAAGAGGTGGAGACCCACAGGTTGAAAATGCTGCTTTGCAATAGAGGATGCCATTGATTGTGGACCTCTCCCCCTCCCCCACATTCCTTATACATTTTTATCCTTTACCAATGCTTCCTTAGAAAACTAACAAGCCACCATAGCTTGTATTTGGTGGGAATCGCGCCAGACTTGGCACCCCTGATGTAAACTGTTGTCAGTAATTCCATTGCATTCTTCTATTCCTCGAGGTCAGCTCTTTTAGCTCAGTTTTCAGTGGGTCTAAGGTAAGTCACTGTTCAAGGTCATGCAGAACTTTAGGGGACTTGAAAAAGACTCAAGGAACTCTGATTTAAGCTTTCTCTAAGACCATCTTTCGACACATTACCCAAGAGACATAAAAACATTATTTCGCTAAAACAGATTTCTGCTGTCACTGTCAGGTCAAAATGCTGACTCAGCCTGGGAAGCAAGGTTGAAACAAAATGTTCTGTCTTCATCCTGCTCGGCTCCACTGTTTCTTTCTTGATGGGTATCTGCATGCATTCTGCCAGGCAGATGATTGGGATTGCCATCCCTCCGGCTTTTCCCTCATCTGTTTCTTCACACTGTGTAGTTTCAGAGGATAGTTCTTAAGCAGTAATATCAAGAGAACTACACATGACAGAGTAAAAGGAAAACGAAGGTAATCTTGTATGTCAGAGCCATATCTGTGCAATTTGCAGAGATACAGATGCAAAGGGGAAAGGTTCAGCAGTCTAGAAGCAAGCAATGAAGGACTGCCAAACATCAGATGCTGTATCTAGCCCATGCCAACCAGCCCAGAGAGCCTGACAATGTGGTCGTCCGTACTGTGGAGACAAAACAGATGGATAATTTGACAGAATCACTCATTTCTTTTTATCCAGATGTTCTACCATCCTGTTGACAAAGCCTTTAACAGTTGACCCTTGCTACCAACTTCAGCTTAGTCTAGTTAAGTTTGGTGGTTTTTTTTTCCTGAAAAATCCTGAATTGGGAATTAGAGGTTATGGTTCAGTCAGGACTATTTGCTAGGCAAGCATACTGGTGTGATTTAACTTGGCTGGGAGTGGTAGTTTGTAACATCCCCAGGGCTGGGAGTGGGGATGTGACTGGGAGTGGTAGCATCCTCAGTGTTGAAGGGATGGATACAAGAAGATGGTCAGGCCTACTATCCTACTTGGTTAATTCCAGGACAAAGTGAAAGGCTGTTTCAAAATAAACAAACAAACAAAAAATGGACAAGGTCTTCATAGAGGCATTTGAGGCTGACCTCTGGTCCCTACACACATAAAAATACAAACACACACACACACACACACACACACACACACCCCAAAAACAGAATTTAATCTTCTTGATTATTTCCTGCTGTAATTCTGGATAGGTAACTACTTGATAATTTTCACCAGCTTATTATTCGCTATTGGCATGTTAAGGAGGAAGGCATGACATATGCACACATACTTATCCATATATTAAACACTGTAGATTTTAAGGAACAGATATGGATTCTATCCTGTTAATTATTTATATATTAATATTTGGAGATGACATTCCAACAGACAAACAAGTAGGTAAAAATATCCGTACCTACTCTGAAATTCCTCTCTGACACAACTTAATTTCAGGTATTCTTTTTGGAGATATGCAAAAGAATGCCATACTTCAGACTTATTTGACATGTGTTATTTCTGTGGAGACAAGATCTTCACATAATTTTAAAATTCTGCAGATTTACAGCTTTTGAAGAGTTCCCCCCCTTGCCCACAGTAACTATACACATTGCTCATAGTTGGACTGTTAAACTGATAGTATTTCTTTGCATTTCTTCAGGAGCTCCAACTTGAAGTGTTATTGTAGCAATAAATATCCTTGCTTCCAGAATCATGTACAAACCATAAGAGATTTTTAACACGAAATAAATAAACGCATTGTTCTCTGAGATTGGGTCAGTGTCTTTGAAATATACTGTTAGAATGTTAATTGAGTTTGACATAAGCATGCATCATGCCACTCAATGTGCCAGCAGTGGAACTGATTTCCAATTCTAATCATCATCTGTGTGCTGACAGCCCACTGAGATGGAAATGTTGAATATTTTAGTCTGTGATATTATCCTGGTTGTTTAAAGTACTGACTACGTGTTTTGAAACCAATAGACGTAATTGGTATGCATGTTGGAATTAGGCTGAGCACATCATTTATTTATAGAGTCTTTTGATGTAACTCT
Organism: Rattus norvegicus; assembly: GCF_021556685.1. Taxonomy (NCBI): domain Eukaryota; kingdom Metazoa; phylum Chordata; class Mammalia; order Rodentia; family Muridae; genus Rattus; species Rattus norvegicus. The sequence continues at coordinate 50,865,912 of NC_141551.1, forward strand.
GTAGGGGGAAAGTTAATAAAACATGGTTCAAAGATACATTTCTACTCACCACTATATTATGACAGAATGTACAAATTATTGTTCTGAAAACATGGATTTCTGAGGAAAATGTTTTTTATTCCTTCTGAAGCTACTTCACTAATGCAAGAAGAAAAGAACCTGAGTGTAGGAGGGGAAAGGCAGGAGGTGCCCAGGTGTTATTAATGCCTTTAAACTCTTCTGCTCCAACTTGAGGGGAATAAAGTCTGTGAGCTAGCATTGGCCATGGTGGAGTATTTCTACAACTCCATAGTGAGTTTGAGTTTAGCCTGAAATGCATGAGATGTCATCTCAAAGATAAATAAATATCCAGGAGGCAACAATGAGTAATCAGGGACTGTGGCGACACTTAACCCTTCCTGTCTCCCCTGCAAAGTAAGGTCACTGTGTCACAGAACTGGCTTCTTCTAAGCTGAGGACTAGAGAGTTTAGGAAACAGCATGCAGCTCCTCTGAGAGGTCAGGTGGAAGGGAAGAGGGTTTATGTACACCACCTCCACCCCCATTGTGAGGACACTGGCCCTGTCAGGCTCTCCAGAGAGAAAGGTGTCTTTTCTAACATTACCTAAGCCTCTAATTGTGCTCAGTGAACTGCTGACTTCAAATGCGATATCCCTCGAATGAACTCAGTGTTTACATGTTGAGAATAAACAATAAACCGTGGACCAAAAGGAAGAAGAGAAAAATAGGAGTGATGGTGTGGGCAGACATAGCAAAAGAAATGACGATGCTCTTGGGCAGTTGTCTGTGGTGTGTACCAACACGTGTGCTCAGAAAAAGCAGTAGCTGGAACTGGCCTGAAACTCAATATCTGAAGACTTTTGACTTTTCCTTGGCACTTTTGTGATGTTTCCTTGGGATTTCAATTGTTTTTATCTTGGATGTTTGGCTTCTCCCTCTTTGTGGACTTCTGATGTCTTTCAGTTTCATGAAAGAAAGGAAATATAGGCTTATCATTTAGACAAAGTTCATAACAAAATGTTATCAAGAAGCCAGTTTTGCACAGAGCACAGTTTCTCAATCATTTGTCACTAATATTTTGTTAATGGGATGGTTAGTATAGGGGTCAGGAAGATGATTTATTTGGTACAGTGCTTGTCATGCAAAGATGAGGACCCTAGTCAGAATTCCTAGTGCCCACATTCAAAGCTGGGCATGGCGGTTGCAGGTCTGTGTTCCTAAGTGTTGAGGAGTTAGAGATAGAAGAGGCCTTGGAGCTTGCGGCCCACAAGCCTTGTCAAATTAGTGAACTCTAGGTTCAATGAGAGAACCTCTCTCAAAAATTAAAAATAAAAATAAAAAAGATAGAGACCCATAGAAGAAGACACTAGGCATTAACCTCTGACCTCTACATGCATGTACCCATAATTCTGAATATTCATTGACAATTGTTATCATTCTCTATGTAGAGAACATATATCCCAGTTGGCATATTTTCAAAGTACATTTAATTACTCATTTTATCCAAAGGGTAGTTTCTTAATTTCCTTTGGAAAATAAGTACTATTTAGAGAAGGTTGGTAAGACATGATCAGGCTGCCTTAGTTTATAGTCATTCATTCTGAAGGAAGGACATACAGAAATATGAAACAAATACAACAGTAATTTCTCTACACGATGTCATCAACTGCCCAGAGAGTCCACAGCTCATGTCGTCTAGGTCAGTGTTTCACATACTTTATCTGGGGTCCATGGTCTAAGGAATACTTGAACGTGCTCATGATTCATGAGTAAGTAATCCTGAATTATGTCCACTTATTTTGATGCAAGTGTGGTATAGGTCCTTTATGCCTGACTTTGGTGCATCTAAGAACAAAATTGGAATCTTGATCCTAGCATAATTTGTCTAATGCTACATGAAAGATGAAGAACTGCATTCAAATAATTTTCATAGAGCACAATCGCAATCATGTCTCTCTCTTTTTTTTTAATTAACTTGAGTATTTCTTATATACATTTCGAGTGTTATTCCCTTTCCCGGTTTCCGGACAAACATCCCCCTCCCCCCTCCCCTTCCTTAGGGGTGTTCCCCTCCCCACCCTCCCCCCATTGCCGCTCTCCCTCCAACAGACTAGTTCACTGGGGGTTCAGTCTTAGCAGGACCCAGGGCTTCCCCTTCCACTGGTGCTCTTACTAGGATATTCATTGCTACCTATGAGGTCAGAGTCCAGGGTCAGTCCATGTATAGTCTTTAGGTAGTGGCTTAGTCCCTAGAAGCTCTGGTTGCTTGGCATTGTTGTACATATGGGGTCTCGAGCCCCTTCAAGCTCTTCCAGTTCTTTCTCTGATTCCTTCAACGGGGTTCCTATTCTCAGTTCAGTGGTTTGCTGCTGGCATTCGCCTCTGTATTTGCTGTATTATGGCTGTGTCTCTCAGGAGCAATCTACATCCGGCTCCTGTCGGTCTGCACTTCTTTGCTTCATCCATCTTGTCTAATTGGGTGGCTGTATATGTATGGGCCACATGTGGGGCAGGCTCTGAATGGGTGTTCCTTCAGTCTCTGTTTTAATCTTTGCCTCTCTATTCCCTGCCAAGGGTATCCTTGTTCCCCTTTTAAAGAAGGAGTGAAGCATTCACATTTTGATCATCCGTCTTGAGTGTCATTTGTTCTAGGCATCTAGGGTAATTCAAGCATTTGGGTTAATAGCCACTTATCAATGAGTGCATACCATGTATGTCTTTCTGTGATTGGGTTAGCTCACTCAGGATGATATTTTCCAGTTCCAACCATTTGCCTACGAATTTCATGAAGTCATTGTTTTTAATAGCTGAGTAATATTCCATTGTGTAGATGTACCTCATTTTCTGTATCCATTCCTCTGTTGAAGGGCATCTGGGTTCTTTCCATTTTCTGGCTATTATAAATAAGGCTGCGATGAACATAGTGGAGCACGTGTCTTTTTTATATGTTGGGGCATCTTTTGGGTATATGCCCAAGAGAGGTATAGCTGGATCCTCAGGCAGTTCAATGTCCAATTTTCTGAGGAACCTCCAGACTGATTTCCAGAATGGTTGTACCAGTCTGCAACCCCACCAACAATGGAGGAGTGTTCCTCTTTCTCCGCATCCTCGCCAGCATCTGCTGTCATCTGAGTTTTTGATCTTAGCCATTCTCACTGGCATGAGGTGAAATCTCAGGGTTGTTTTGATTTGCATTTCCCTTATGACTAAAGATGTTGAACATTTCTTTAGGTGTTTCTCAGCCATTCGGCATTCCTCAGCTGTGAATTCTTTGTTTAGCTCTGAACCCCATTTTTTAATAGGGTTATTTGTCTCCCTGTGGTCTAACTTCTTGAGTTCTTTGTATATTTTGGATATAAGGCCTCTATCTGTTGTAGGATTGGTAAAGATCTTTTCCCAATCTGTTGGTTGCCGTTTTGTCCTAACCACAGTGTCCTTTGCCTTACAGAAGCTTTGCAGTTTTATGAGATCCCATTTGTCGATTCTTGATCTTAGAGCGTAAGCCATTGGTGTTTTGTTCAGGAAATTTTTTCCAGTGCCCATGTGTTCCAGATGCTTCCCTAGTTTTTCTTCTATTAGTTCTCTTTACTAAAGAAGTGTGTTGACGAGGCTCACAAGGTTGTTTGTGTCTTTGACAAGATGGCTAAGTGATTTGTTGGTTCAAATAGTCATACCTACGTGTCTGGCAGGTGGACGAAGCTCTTATGCACTAGATCTAGACCCTTTTCTGTGGTCTCGTTAGCAGGTGAGCTCAGACTCCTTTCACGGCAAGCAGATTCCAAGAATGAGAAAGGTGAGGAAGAGGAAGAGAAGGAGAGGGAGGAGGAGGGAGAAGGGAGGGGGTGGGAGGGAGGAGGGGGAGAGGGAGAGGGAGAGGGAGAGAGAGAGGGAGGGAGGCTTGAACTCAAAATTGCACGGTACCACTTTCATCGTATTGTAGTGATCCAATCCTGTCACCAAGCCAGCCCACATTTAACCGGGAGTAATGCTTCTATGTCTTACTTGGATTTGACTCACAGTGTCCCTGCTCCCCCATCCCAGAATCTGCTCACTCACTTGTGTATGGTAACATTACATGCTTAAGGCCTTTCACGAAAACTTACTTCTAGTGGCTACTTCTACATAAGAAATCTGATGTATATAACAAAATGCCCCAAAACTTTATGACAGATATAATTTCCTAATTGTTGAAAAGGCTTAGTAAGATAACTTTTTTCAACCCAGGATTATTAGACTGGCCTTATGTTTGCATTTTAATTAGTGATCAGACAAATCGGGGGCCATGGTCCTGGGTAGTCTCACCCTTACATCTAGATAAGTAGCCGGATCGATATCCATGTCTTCAGGATTTCTTTATCTGCTTGCCCAGTTTCTTCATGTGGTAGTTGGAGTTCAAAAGTACAACGTTGGGAAAACTAGGGGTCTTTCAAGTCTTAGCAGTCGGATAACGGACATACACAGTGTACAAATTGATGCCTGAACCCTAGGAGGGAAACCGCATGAGTAAGCAGAGGATAAATATCAGCACAGGGCAATGGGCAGACAGCTCAGCTCTGTGCTGCAAGGAGATGGTCTGGGGAATTCAAAGCTAAATGCCCAGTTAGTGAAGGGATGAAAAATATATATTGTCTGTGCCGTGAATAGAAACCATGACCAGGGCATTTTTTAAAGAGAAAGCCTTTCATTGGGGATTCCTTACCATTTCAGAGGGTGAGCACACTGTCATCCAGGCAGGCAGGCAGGCCTGGCTTACATTTGAACCAAAGCTGGAGGCAGAAAGACTTTTGGAATCGCAAAGCTACCCTTAGTGCCACACCTTCTCCAACAAGGCTCCGCCTCCTAATCCTTCCTAAAAGTCTATCAGCTTGGAACCAAACATAGGAGCCTAAGGGGGCCATTCTTATCCAAAACACCACGATTAGTATCCGAATTACATTTGAAAAAGATAATCTCTCTGTTGTAATTAAATTTAGACTACAGAATTTGACCAGAAAGCAAAAATAAATAAAATTTTGTTGGATTTTCTTCAATTCCTTGGGAAATTCTTCAATTTTCTCTAAAATTCTTGTAGACCTTTGGTTGTATGTTACCTGTCTATGCAGATTTTTTTAAATCAATGATTGCATCATGTCCTATATTTATAGCTATTTAAATTGTTTATTCTGTTTTATATGCTTCCCACCATTACCTAAATAAGTCTTGTATATATTTCGGGTATATCAGAATTTTGAAAACTCAATAAGTGTTTGTGAGCTTTAGGGTAAATACAAATACACAATTCTGTAAGTTCAGATTATGGGGTCTTCTATGGAAAACATCAGAAATTTAAAGTACTGTATAATTCTAAACCAGTTTGCTAGCTTTTTTTTAAAATAAAGAGTATTTGGAATAAAAGTATATTTAAAAAAATTAAAATTTGATTGTAAGCCAAGCACGGTGTCTTATGCCTGTAATCCTGGTTCTCAGGTACTGGTGGCAGGGTTGACAAAAGCTCAAGGCCATCCTGGGCTATATACTGGGCAGAGTGAGGACCTGTCTCAAAAAAGAAATAATAAGTTAACAGATGTAGGCTATCCTCTGCAAGTCACTACTTCCCAAGCTGATATTTTGTGACTCATATTCTCCCCTTATTCCCACCATTTACTTGGGTATGTGAATTTTCACTCTGTGCATTGAACTGAAATTACTCTTTGCCAAAAAATCTTCAGAAGTCAGCGTTTTATCACAAATAATGTAACAAGAAAATCTAGGACTTGTTTTATATGTTTATAAATGCTACAAGGTATTGCTTTAAAAATTAATAAACTATCCAAAAACATCCACATTAATGTACATTTAATGAACAATTCTAACAGACATTGTTGATTTCTTCAAAATATATAATAAATATACATACGTAGTTTAAGCGTAGATATTTCCTGCTTATCAAGACTAAAACTCCAGCTTGAAGTTGGCAGCTCATTTCTGAAAATGATCAGGTAGTAATTATGTTTGGCTTTGCCACTTACAGTCTAGGTCACAACCACTCAGCTGTGTAATTGTACAGTAAAAAGTAGTCAGTCTGGGCACAAATGAATACATGCTCCATTAAAAAATTATTTACAAAGCAGGCATTTTCCCCATGAGGCATAGATGGCCAATGCTAACCAATGTGACATAGAGCTCTTGATGGGAACAGGAGATAGGAACAGGCCCATTACAGTTGGGATACCAAGGCATCAGTTGTGAGAATATCTTTGCTGAAGGCCAAACCAGTCTTGTTCCTTGATATTTCTTCATCTCTTCTGAGCCCCCTTTCCTGGAAGCCATCTATGAAGACATGACTGAAATTGACAGGAGACACCTGGACACTTCAATGGTGTGCCACCCACACCAATGACTGCCTCATTCCTCACTTCCAGTATCAGCCCCCAAAATAGTCCCCAGACTTCAAAGTACCCAATTTCCTAGAACCCAAACCCTGCTATACAGGACTTCTGCCTTCTCTTTTTCTCTTAGGATTTTACCTTTGAATAATTAAAAATAAGAGTTCTGTACAAACCTCGCCTCTTGGTCCATGGATTTCCTTCTTCATGAGACAAGGACCCGGGAACCATGGTTCAGGGTGGCTTTGATGACTGCTGAGTTTTCTGAGAAAACTCCATCATTCTCAAGGACACCTCACCTTTTCTGAGTTTGAAGACTTCTATTTGCAGCTTCTGCTTTCTACCCTCTGAGACCCTGAGTTGCGCTGTGAGAGGCACATACCATAGGGTGATGCCACCTACAGGATAGAAGGGATGCACCAGGCAGAACTCTCACTGAAGCTCCCAGCTGGCTAAGGGCCATTTTGGACATGGTGGATGTTCAACTTGAACTCTTGGATGAAAGAAGTCTCAGACTGCACCACACAGAGCAGACATGAGACACTGAGTCTGGACACTTGTATGGGCAAGCCATCGTGGAGGAGCTGTTTTAAACTATAGGAGGGAGGAAGCATCATAAGCACCTTAAAATGTAAAATACTATACCAATGGGAAGAAGGTGGGGGCCCCAGGGTTTGATGAGGCCCAATAAAGAAAATGCCGTTTCCTCCTGGTAAACCATGACTGGTTTACACCTCCAGGTTTAGTTTACCTTCAACTCCTATAGTCTAGTCTACTCCATAATTTTTGGTCAAAAGAATGGAATATGTGTTGAACCTCCAAGTCATGTGTCTGATTTGGGTGAAGGCATAACATTTGGACCTGCCCAAAGGACTGTAAAGGTTATAAAGGTATTACCTCCCTTAAGGGGTAATTTAAATGGATTGTTCAATCACCAGAATCTCCAAAACTACAACTTGAAGAAGTGCGACCCACCTATTGGAGGAATAGCTCTCCCCTTAATGAACTAAGAACCAATGGAACCTAGAAGTCTATTCCTCAGCACAGCTGCTCATGACCCTTTCTGCTATTCCTTCCTGCTCTCACACAGAGAGCACGACCTCTTCTGAAGTTTGGGGATTATTTTGGGGACTGATGCTGGAAGTGTCTATTTTTTTCCACATCATCCTTTCAGATATCTACCAAACCCTAATCCTGCTAGCCCATATGACACCCCATTCTGGCTGGTCTCTCCCTCTCCCTCCCTTTACCCCCTCCCCTTCTCTCCTCCATCCTTTTTTCCCTCTCCCTTTGCCTCTGCCTCTCCCTTTCTTTCTCTCTCTCTCCTTCCTCTCCCTCCCCCTCCCTCTTTCTCCCATTGCTTCCCCCTCTCCTCTCCCTCTCCCTCATTCCCTTTCCCACCCCTGTATGTTTTTCTCTCAATATCTTGTCCCTCCTCTCCCCTCTATCTTTTCTTTTCTTCCTTTTCTTTCCTCACATCCCCTCCTATAGTAACTGGTAGACTTCATGTTGAGCTGGCCTGACTTTCTTACCACCACCACCACCAGCACCACCACCCCCATCTCAGAAAGCATAATGTTTTATCTCCCTCTCTCCAACAGCTACAGGGATTTCTACTTTGCCATGCCTATTCTGTTTGTCCTTCTCAAATGCCAATAAAATTGTCTCTGCCTTTCCCATTGTGCCATTTTTAATTCTATAAGATTAATAACCCAAAGGAACCCAGTGTTCCTCCTGTGATGGACTAGTGGGCCACTCTGATGGGTCTCTTCCCTCACATTTCTGAGTCTGAGCATTATTTTCCCAATCTTCATTCTGAGCCAGCACAATGTTTTGTGAGGGGTGTTCTACAGAATGTGTAACTGTAGCATTTGTCTAAGAAGAAACGATTATACCATTTTAAGGACAGAAAGGTTAAAAGATTTGCAATGTGGTGTGTCTGTGTCTGCCCATCTGCAGAAGATGTAGAAGGAGATTAAACAATTTGGAAGTATTCTCTCCTTTTGATCAAGAAGCAGACACATTGGAATGACTTTAAAAAGCATGAAATACCTTGTGTTTACTGCCTCACAGGTATGTGCTTGTAGTATTTTACTTCTACTGTCTAATTTGTTCTCACCCAAACTTTGAGAAATACTATATTTCTGCTTTTTACAGTAAAAACCAAGACTTGGGCATCATCTACAATCATAAGCAACAAGTACCAAGACCCAAACTCAATGTAGTTAATTTTAACAACTAGTGCCTAATATCAGCTCTTACCTCAAAGATGGCCCACACTTAATTCAAACTTTTCTACTGCAGATGAATTCTGTATCTTGTGACCAAGTGACCAGATACAGCCAAGGGTGTGGCTGGCACAGCCAAGGGCTCACATTTGTTTCTATACCACTTATAACTCAGAGTCCTTATCAAGAGGGGAATCACTTGGGGAAAGTCTATCTTGAACTAGGTAGGTAAGGAAGGGCTAGGCTATTTTTCAAGATGGCTCCTCTACTGAGCATTCACTTAGCAATCGTAGCCCTACATCATACATCAAACATGCCTGAGAATTTAAAATCTGGATCCTGAGCACCCACATTAAACCATGAATGCTCCTACATGCAGATGAACTGAGTTCAGGGGCAGGGGTTGGAGCTAGAAGATCACTGAGGCTTGCTGGCCAGGAAACTACCCTAGCCAGAAAAAAAGGCAACCCACGGCTTGTTGAGAAATCCTTAAGAGAGTAAGGCAGTAAGGACACTACAGAATACTTGGGTTTTACATGCACATATAGATGCACTAAACGAACAAATAACGAATCAACAAAAACCTAAGTTTAACCATGCTCACACTTAACTGAGCATCCGTAACTCTGGTTTATGCTAAAATTCCTATTATGGGAATTTTCTCCAGTGGTGACTTACACCTTCAGTGTGGCCACTTGTGGCAGAAATAGTGCTCCAGAATGAAGGCCTACTTGGTTTTATTTGCTCGGGCTCACGCTGCTTTGCCATGTAACGAATTCACACACCTCCATTGCTCTAGCATGCATTTGCCACACTCCATCATTGTTTCAGGTCGATTCATAATTTTTATTATTACTTTCCTGTCATTATAAAGGTTAGTGTAAAATAAACATCACATGGGGCTGTGGCCATAACAAAAACAAACAAGCATTGATTAAATCCTGGCCATAGCAGGGCCCAGTAATCACTTCTCATCTTTTTATTCTCTGCAAAGACACCAGTGTGCACACAAAGAAAAGCTATCTCCACTTGCCTTTTAATTATTATTTTTCTCTCACATTCTGGATGTTTAGCTATTGATCTCCCTAGTGAGTCACTTTGCATGGGTCTCAGGCTGACGCACGGTCATGTTGTGTCAGCCCGTGTTCACGCTACCTGCTCATATGATTTTCAGGTTTTTGCCTTCTTTAAAAGAGGCAAATAAGCCAGTTTATTCAAAGAAGACAACGTTATTAAAATGTTTTGTTTGTTCGGTTTTTTGTCTTGTTTTATTTTTATTTTTGTCTTGTTTTGTTTTGTTTGCTTTTAGTTTCTGCAGTGGGATGGCCTCAGACTCCCCCTTCTAAGAAGTTGCTTGGGAAACATCACAAGCAGTTCTCTGATGTACGCTGCTTTGTGGTTTGCTTAGGAGAAGGGAGACAGACTGTCTAATATCTTACAGAAGAGGTGATTCTATTTTAAAATAAATTAAATAATATAATTAAAATAAATCAAGCATCCATGAAGCTTACAATCTTATGGTAGACATACTCACTCACCCCCACTCCCACACACACTTGAACGAAGTAAAGATGCAGGTCTTCTGTTACACTGAGATTTCCCAACATCTTCTTGAGGCTTAAGCAAAGTCGATGAATGGCAAGGGCCTATTGCCCATCAAGGGTTGGGGAGAACTCACGCTGTTCTGCAGGCCTTGATCCTCCCCATTAGTCTTTTAAATAGATGACATCATATGGGGTTTACACATCTACTTCTCTGCCTACATTATTTGAAATGGAGAAGGATTGGCTAGTAAGGGAATTGGGAGGCTAAGGCTGGCAAGAAGAGCTCAGATTTTCCTGTTATTTGTGGGCTTCCTCTGTCCAGCCATAGTGCCCTCCCCCTAAAAGCATTAACATCCCCAGGAGTCAGCATCAGGCAATTCTATCAAGGCTGGAATGATAGACATAGGAAAAAATAGAGATGTCTTTTTTTTTTTTTGGCAGACCATTTCCTGAATTTTTTAAGCTAATAAGTCGCAAATAATCTATTTAAGACATTTCTCGTCGTTACTGCTATAAATATCAAATGTTTACCCAGTGGCAGATGCTATGCTAAGTACACACACTTATTTCATTTAAAACACAGAAGAACCTCCTGAACTTGTTTTTTCAAACTGAGGGTTTAGACCTATTTATTAAAACAGTATAGTGGATTCCAACTGGCATTTGCAAACAGAGATCAGACTGGGAAATAGCATCATATACTCAGTAATGACAAAGACTGTTTCTGAAGATGTTTCTGAAGACACAGTGTTGTGTGTCCCATGCAGATGTGTGTGTGTGTGTGTGTGTGTGTGTGTGTGTGTGTGTTTACTTGGGTGCACATACCAAGTCAATGTAAAATTTTAAAACTAGACACAGTTAAACACATCAAAAATCGCTCCATAGAAGGTATTAATATATTAATTTTTAGAAAAAAGACGCAGCTTTATAATTCAAGGCATTGTAAAACTGAAATTCCCAGTGCACTGCTTTTCATAGACTTTTCCTGCTGACTAGGATGCCTTTTATACTGGCCCTTGCTTCCCCTTCCCCCATGGCTTACATTCAGCTTCAAAGCAGCCTAACACAGGGTAATTAAGTCTCCTGGATTAGGCCATCTGTGCCATTGAGTAAGGGAGATGCTTCAAATAAGTGAATGATGAATTCTGTTCCAGACTGTCCCATAAAATTATAATAATAATAATAATGAAGTGCTCTATAATAAAAAGAAAGTCGTTACAAATACCGTGCTATTGATTTCAAAGGGCAGTCATTTCGAAGGTGCTTTCATCTGTGTTATAAATCTCGGCAACCAGCGGAGAAAATGTCAGGATTTTAAAAGCAAACAAATAGAAAAAAAAAACTCACCATTCATCTTTCATGCTGTTTTGAGTAAAACGAAGGTAGCACAAATATTTAAACAGATGGCTCAATGATCTGCTTTTTTTTCTTTACTAATCATAGTTATTAAAGCCCTCCCTTTATTTTTTATTGTGTTTTAAACGGGCAGAGAGAATCTGAGGCTGATAATGACCTTTGTACATCATGCTGCAAATTGATTTTGATGACCTTCCACCCTCTCATAATTAGGCTGGCTCGGTGTGCATTCATCTCTTTCTCTGGACTGACAAAGTGCTAGGTGCAGCTTTCCCCATGCTGCCCCTCAGAGCCCGGCGTGCCTCCCTTCCCTGGCATTGGCTCCTGGTTGCTGGCTCCAACTCCTGCCTCCTCTATGAAAGCCATAGACTCTTGACTACAGAATGAATAGATGTATTTAGAGGCTGACAAAAAAATAAAGAATAGTTATTTTAGTGATGTTTTGAATGTTCAAATATCCAAATTGTCACGTAATTACGACCCTTACAATGATGTCATTGCCACAGTCATTTGGCGATTGTGTACATTGTGTTGAAGACTTATTGCTGCATTAAATTATAACGTGGCAATTTAATGGATTTTATAAGGGTGTTTCTTTGTGGCTAATGTGAACAGATGGTGGAAGTGGAAGAGAAATAAACTCTGCCTCATTTTCTTTTCCATTTTCTTTGTTATCCTTGGAAATTAAGAATGTCAGACCAACATACATTCTTATGCTCATGTTTTCAAAATTATAATCTTTAAAAAAGGCATTTTACCAGATATCTCCACGTACAGCTTTTGCCTTCCGCACACTCCTTTCAACCTCTTTATTTCCATAAAACTGAAAACATCATTTACCGTTTTCACCAGTTTTCAAGGTTCCACTCGGAAGAATTAAGAATATTCACAGCATTGGAAAGCTCTCGTCGCCAACATTTTCCAGATTGGTTTCATCATCTGGGTCTTTACACGTACTTTTAAAACACTCAGATTTTCCAGTCCATTGGGAAAAGGTTTTTCCTCAGGTGAGCCTGGCTGGGTTATGATCTTAACATGGCTGCACCGGTCTTCCCCACTAAGTCTACATTTCAGCACACAGCTTATTGAGGAATTCACAAAACTTTCCAAGTGGTAAGAGCAAGGAACATTTATGGAGTGTTTATGCTCAGCAAAGCACAGAAGCTAATACTACATTTGTTAAGGGGAAATCAGATAACAGATGGCTGCTTAAAACACTCCTTAATTCTTAGCCCCTCTCAAAATATTCCTTTAGGCAGAGTTAATGTTGTGATGACGACAGCGTTGGCCTTTTCTACAAGCATATAGCAGTTCTTTTATAGGGTTAACAGTTCTCTTCCTCTTCCTACACACTCACTAAGTCTGTCCTCAACCTCTCTGCCTGCCTAATATTTTCTCCCAGAGCGCCACCCTACTGGGGACGAGGGACTCAGTGTATGAGGAAATGTTTCCATCAGATGGGCCTGTAGGCAAGTCTGTGGGGCATTGTCTTGGTTAAAGATTGATGGGGGGCACAGCCCACTGTGTGTAGTGCTGTCCCTGGGCAGATGGTACCCGGTAGAAGGAATCAAAATGAGCAAGTCATGGGGAGCACCCCGGTAAGCGGTGTTCATCCACGGCCTCTGTTGCAGTTCTTGCCTTGAATTTTCTGCCCAAACTTCCTTCAAGGATGGACTGTGATTTGGAAATGTAAGCCAAATAACTCCTTCTCTCCCCACATTGCTTTTGGTCATGATCTTCTATCACAGCAATAAGAAACGAAACAACGACAGGGTCTTATGTGCTACTTGGGTTTATGTCTACATTGACATGTTTGGTGCTGTAACACATGCCATTGGCTGTGATCACTTTTAGAGAGAGTTTCTACTGGTATTCCCCACTAAAGAGGTTTTTATCATGTAACAGGTAACATATGAGAATGACTTGGGGGGACACCAAGGTTTGTTCCTAATAACAAATGTATCTTCTATCTTGATGTTCTGTAGACCATCCTGTTGGATGAAGCTACCTCTGGGTCACAGGACACCTAAGAGCCTTACTGAGAGGAGTAACTTGAGGAAGGAGAAGACCAAGGCATACTGTCAGTATACAGCAACATCTTGAAAACTATGGAACGGAACCTTCTTTAAAAGGTCATATTCAAGCCCAGTCTTGCCTCTGCCTTGCTGACTATCATCTTGGTTGCTTTCAGAGTTCTTGAGCACGAAATCACCAAGCTATTTTTCCTCAAATTCCTGATTCACTGAAACTCAATCAGATAATGAATGCTTGTTATATTTAAATCTCTAAAGTTGTGGCAAGCTGTAATGTTGTACATAAAATAAGGCGATTCAAGATTTTTTTTTGCAGTTTTCCTTCCTACTATGCAAAAATAAGATTGAATTCCTTCTGATCCCTCTTCTTCTTCCTTTGACACAGTAAAAAAACAACAGCAACAAAAAACAAAACTCTGTGTCAAGAAAAGAATATTAGGAGGCCACATGTGTGTAAAGGATTAATAATCAAAACTTTAAAAAATAATCCCTAAAATAATAGTGTTTTTTTTCAAAACTGCAAGTCAGAATGAACATACCAAAAAAAAAAATTCAAAAAGTAAATGAATAAGAGAAGGCAGTAGGGATGACAAAACATTTGGTCATTTTTATGTAAAGTCATTTCTTTCCTTACCTTTTCCTTTTGGGTCTCACATGGTTCAGGTTGCTCTCAAAATTTCTATATAGCTGATGATGACCTTGAATCTTCCTCCTCTTGCCTCTACCTCCAGCGTCCTGGGATTATAGGCACAAGTCTACTTATATATTTACACTATAATCCACCATGCCTGTCTGCAGTGCTAGGAAGAGAATTTAGCATCTTCTGCGTGCTGGGCAAGCACTCCTCCATCTGAGCCCTTTCTCCAGTTCCTAAACACACCTAGTTGGTGGGTAATGAAAAAAAAAATCACCTGTGAAAATCAGTTAAAATCTCGATAAGATATAACCACATACCTTTCAAAATAGCTTTTAGAAAAAAATATAAATGTTGGCAAGTGACATAACGAAGAAGAAACTCTTGTGCACTTTTGGTAGCAGTGCAAATTGGAGTCGCTATTCTGACAGGGTAGAGGTCCGTCAGAATATCCTGAGTGAGGAGCACACTGATTAAGCAGTATGGCTTTTGTGTATTTCTCTAGAAGAGATGTTTGGAAAATCTTGGATATGCCATGTCTTAGAGTGAAATGCAGTCCCATTTCCTCCTCTGACCATGGCTTTTAAAAATGTCTTTATTCCTTAAGCCTCCACTTTTGTGAGTGTTTGTGGAAGAAGCAACCTCACCTACACAGTCAGCGTTCAAGTGTGCCGGTTGCTCCATGTCACCCTCTGTAATTATTTATATGATAATTTTCACATAGCTGACTAAGTGATAAGATTTTCATAATATTTGTATCTAGCCCAATGTTTTCTTGCAGGGCTCACTATCTGGCTTTCAGTATCCTCTTCCTTCAGCTTCCCAAGTGCTAAGACTTCAGGCACATTCTACCGTACCTGGATCAATTCTGATTCTTCACTTGGCTAGCTTAACATTATTTCATTATTTATATGTACTATAATTTAGTTAACAGATCTTTCACCAATTGGGATTTAAATGATTGCTTTTAAATTACATGTCTATATCTTACATTTTATTACATTTCCAAATTGCTATTACAACTATTACGATTATTACGTGGTCTTACATACATATTATCTTTTCTTTGTTGTTTTGATTTTAATTTGTTTCTAGATTAAGAAAGTCAAAGCTTCTTTTCATCTGATAACCAGTAATGTGTTTTTTCTTGTGAAATGCTCTTTTCTTCATTATCATTATTATTGAGGCAGAGTCTTGCCACATATCTAAAGCTGACTTTGAACTCCTCTTCCTCCTTGCTGAGCTCCCCCAACACTTAGATTACAGGCCTATGTCATATCATGTCTGGCTTACTATGTGTGTGTGTACCTACTTTTTATAAGATTGCCATTAAAAAATCTATCTAGAAGGCTTTTACAAAGTAAGAAATTAGGCGGGAGTGGTCACTTTTTCTGTGCTCTCCCATGTCTTTCTGTTCTGCGCTGACTCTTTTTTCATAGTAGGGTAAACAGTCGAAGCTGTGGCTTCCCAATATTGTATCTGCGTGGCAAGATACAACTCCATCTCCAGGTTATAAATAAATTCAAGCACATTCTCACTGAATACTTTTATGGCTTCATTGTTTACTTTAAATCTTTGATCCATCTGGGGTTTATTTTTATCTGAGTAGTGTTTGGAGATGTGGTATTACTTTTTTTTCCAATGGACTGCATAGTTATCACAGATTTATTGAAAACTTTGTCATTATCCCCACTGGCTTGAAGTGCTCTTTATGGTAATGGCCATATGTATCTAAATCCGTTTCTGAATTGTCCTCCCGGTGATATTTCCCATACATTTCTAGGCCAGGTGAAATTCTTGCATGTGCCAGCATGCTTTATTACCTCCCAGAACTGATCAGTCTTCTTCCTTGACAATATTTCTGGCGAGTCTTTATTTTCTAGGCTAATTTACTGATGTGCTTTTATTTCGTAGACTTCAACGAGTTTTATTTTATTTTTATTGGAAATGTGAACTGCATCAAGTCTGTGTTTGTAAGAATAGACTTTCACAATTCCTTGAGGACTTTTATTTACCTCTTACAACTGACTGAAAAAAATTCCCCTTTCTAGTGTTCCTTATAAAGCAGGTTACTGCAGATTATCTGTTTAGAACTACTGGGATATATCTTTATATATTTATGAGAATATGTATATTTTAGCTGTGATTTGTATGTAGTATGCATATCCTGGTATAGCAAACATGAACTCTAAATTGGACAGGGTCACAATAGTTTTCAATTTCACTATTTTAAATAAGGCAATAAATAATCGATAAACCAAGTGGCACTTAAGTCTCTGTATTAAACTATCTTAGTGATTTTATAAATTAGAAAAAGAACGATGATAGTACAAGACCTTGATTTATATTTGATCCTTACTTGTGATATTAATATCCATCATATCTTCATGTCATAAGTACTTCACGACACATTTACCTGTCTTTCCTTTTCTTATAGAAAATGTTGGTGAATGCTTGACAGTCTCATTGTATTATCAAATTTTCAAACTGATGAGCTTTCTATCATGGGTAGCCCATGAGAGGCTTTTGGTAAATGTCCTTTGAATATAGGCATGAAGAAATAATCAAGTTCTGAAGACATAATGAATGATAAGCAAGTTCTGAGGAAATTCACCAAATTTAATAAGTTTTAGTAACTCAGAGAACATTGGAATGGACAGTGCATGCCATTCTACCCTCACAAGATAAGAGACATCACTCTCCACAAGAGTTCACAGTATAAGTGACATCTTTTAACTGGAGAAAGGTATTCAATCAGGAGCTCCAATTCCCACAGAACTGAGTGGACGTTCGTTACATGGACCGGCATCAAGGAAGGCTCTTTGGCCCTGTATGCAAATGAACACACATGTTACATCTTCTCAGAACAGCTAGGTTTTGTTTTTCTCCTTTCATTCACAGTGGAACTGTAGATATCTTGTTTTTCCTATAAAGCCCAAATTACTTGCCTCAGATAAATGCAGATATTTGACTTATGGATACTAGCCTGTGGTTTATTTCATTTTCGCCTTATTAGCCAACTCGCCGAGAATTTTGTTTTGTTTGGTTTTCAAAGAAGCTGGTGCTGGCCTTTCTTGTGTGCAGTGCCAAGTTCTAGCAGGAAACAGTCATCCCCACCATGTCCATTACTCTATTACATTTGCTAAGCAGATAAACAGGGCCTCACAGAGCAAAGCATTAACATGAGCAATTCAAAGATTAACCCTTTGATAATCATCGGCGGCAGATTTTGGAGCCTCTGTAATATTTCAAAGAATTGGCTCCCCCTCCAGTTGTAGGAGTTACTGGAACTTGAGTTAATTGTTGTTGCATCTCCAACACACAGAGCAGGGCTGGTGAAGGAAACAGTGCCTGTATTTCCTTTGTTATTTATAGTCAGCGTTCTTCCACACTAAACCCTTGAGCTGGCTTTTTAGAGCTCACTGTATAACGAATTCATTCACTTTCATGTCAACAAGCTTTGGCTTGATAAATTAAAACAGAAAAATGCTGGCTAGAGCACTATAGCCCTACATGATTCACTTGGCTTCAAGTTCCTGGCAGCCTTCCAAGAATGACCTGCTGTCTTCCCAGGGTCCTTATCACTTTCCCATCTGGAAAGGGCCGAACCTTACTGTACACTGGGGAGTTAAAGGCCTACACAGGCTGCATTCAAACGCCATTAACAATCATAACTCTAAAAATCATCACTCTTTTCCGGGCAAGGTTAACAGTAGTCTGAGGATAGGATGGCTATCTTTTTACTTCCTATAAATAAATTGGAAGCAAATCGCATAGGACTTCCTGCTTCTCCGAAAGGCTGTTTTAAGGCATTTTCGTCTCTTTAAGATTAACCAGAGGTTCTTTGGGGAGCCTGTTAGAGTTTGAAGAACTTCATGCATGGCTGTTGATTTACTTTACTAAAGGAATGACTCATTCACTATGCTTCCTGTATACGGTTGGATTTCTTTGAAGAGGTCACAGGTAGAATGATTATCATTTTAGCAATTAACTATGATGATGCCAAAGTCTCTAAGGAAAATAAAACATAGTTTGGGAAAAAGTGGCTAAAATCGGCATAAACTATTTCATATGCTTTTAAAGTTTCTGACAATGTTCTTAACTAAAACTGCATGAAAATCGATTATTGATTAAGTTTGAAACCTTTCTAACAGAGCACTTACGATGCAAGAAATTATTAAGGTGGAGATTTTTTTTCTGAGTCTTTTATAATGTAGGTTAGCCTCAAACTCCTATGTAACAAAGGCTGGCCTTGAACTTATGGTCCCTTAAGTGGAAAAAAGAATATTTCTGGCATTGCACAAAGAGATGCACAAACAAAGCAAGAGTAACTCTGTAAGGTAATTTTTATATTTGCTAGAGGGTCCTCATGACCCAAACTGGATGGGAAGTTTATTGAACTTTTATCCTATTGCAGGGCGATGACCTCACCTTAGCACACTGGTGGTAGCTTGCTCTCCCAATCTGAAGTGATTGGCAAGGAGGAAGGGGTGTGTGTGGAGTTGAGTCTCAGGAATGTCTGGCATCCAGGACTTGAGCAAACAGGCCAGCATTTCCCAAGCTGGAGGAGCTATACAGACAGTAAGTAGTTTTTGGCTAATTAATTATCTTCCATAGAAAACAATGTTTCTCACAATTCGTCCTCTTTGTTAATATATTTTCAGAATGCCCCCCCTACACACACACACACACACACACACACACACACACACACACACACACAAATTCAGCCAGCATGCACTGCGTTTCTGAAATGTCTACTAATAGTAAAGTATGGCTATGATAAGTGACTGGTGACTGATGAGAGAGGTTTCCAGAGCTTCTGGACAAGGCCCCCTGTATGCCCCAACACAAGAATCACCTATCTTCAGACCCACTGAAGGTAAACCTGCATTCCTAGGGATTGTGCCTTTGTTGAGTAATTGACCCACCTCAACTGCAATGCTAGCTCTCTCTACCCAGGCCAGAGACTCTTTTCTTGAGCTAGAGTTTTCTCTTAATGGGCCTTTCCTGCTACTTTAATGCAGCCTCTGCTTCAAAGTGCTGGCATTACAGGCTTGCAGAACCATGCTCTGCTCAGGAAGTTAATTCTAAAGCATTATAGTGTGTAAAAAACGAAAGCCACCTTACCATTAGGCAAACAATTTAGTGCTTTTAACGTTGAGAATCAACATGGCGGCCTTTCTTCCTTAGGCTCTGTTCTTGATGTTAGTTCTTGAGGCTGAAAATAACCAAAACAGATGAAGAAGAGGCAAAGGCAGGACAAGGCAGAGGAAAGGGGGGGTTGGGGCTAGTTCTTTTAAGGCCTTGTGTTAAACAGTGTGGAGTCTTCAAGAGCTGCCTACGGCAGCAAGGTAAGTTGTGTGAAGCAGCAAACAATGATGAAGAGTCTGGCTTTAAAATGCTTGTCAGTATGATGTAGACACATTCAGTTCCAGCCCATAATTACCATGAAGGAAACTAAGCAAAGTTTTGCCAAAGAATCCAAACAAGAGACAACTATGAAAACGGTTTCATGGAGAAGTTTGGGAAATTACAGCAAACATATAGATGCGGTTTATTGTATGTTCCAAGGCCTTTTGCGTATACTAACTCATTTAAATTTCACCTATAACTTTAAGAGGTCATAATCATTTACATGTACCCGTGTCTCAGGTGAGGAAAGAAAGGGGAATTTAATCACCCCTGCCCACACTCACTCAGCAAATGAGAGTTGAGGATAACCAACAGGCTTGCTGCATAGTATCTCCACCAGTCAGTTACTGGGCATCTCTTTGTTTTGACTGTAGATTTATTTAAATTATAAAATAAGAGAGAAAAATATTCCTTAAAGTATGCTAGTCCCTCTTAAATGAAACCATAAAGTCTCTCCCCTTCACTCACACCTACTGCCCCCAACTCCATCTCTTGCAGATTCTTTTGAGCCAGAGGCTAATTCACTCTTCAGGGACAAACAAGGCAAAAACAGGTTGAGTCCTTGATGCGGGAGTTGATGCAGTCTTTCCTGTATTGGCAGAAACTCTGGTTCACTGTTGAGCTGTTAAATTGACTAAGGATTCCTCATCATAAATTAAAAAAAAAAGAAAAAAAGATAAACTATTATCCTGGGCTGAGAAAAAACATAGAAGACAATACTGAAGGACAGATGAAGAACAGAGAAACTCAATTTCCAATGGGCCAAGTTCCTGTGAAACTTGGAGTAACCATTTATTGGGTAACTGTGGGATGAAGTCACAGGTGAGGCAGGCACAAGATAGAAGGAGGCCTGTCATTGGACAAGAAGGAAGGATGGGTGGGAGAAAAGTTTGAAGGAAGAGGAGGAGACTGGAACAAAGAGAGAGGAAGAGTGGAGAAAGAGAGGCAGAGAAGGTGGCAGGACAATGGAGGCTGACGTAAAGATCTCTCTCTGTGTATTTTCAGGTTGTTATCAATGTTCTTTAGGGATGGATGGTACCAGGCTTTGTATGTTTAGGTGGGCAATTATATCTTATCAATTGGATCTAAGATTATTGTGTTGTGTGTTGTGAGGGTTTGAGTGTAGGAAAGTGTGCCGGCAGCTGGAGACAGTGGGCCGTCGTGGCAAAGTTGGGATGTGTTTCTGCCCAGATATCTAGCAGATATCTTGGGGCACCGCAGTGCTGGACCTAGCGAGGTAAAAGACCAACAATACTTTTTATATTTTTATATTTTTACAACAACAGGTAACACCATTGGCCAGGCTCTATACTGAATTCACAGGTGTGTTGCTTTACGACCTATGACACTGCCAGCCATCATCTGATGAGGAAGATGTAAACTCCAATGGCAGTATGTAAGGCCACAGAGCAAACAGAGATCTTAGTCAGAATTTCTCCTTGTGGTAACGCCTATCCTCCTTCTGCAGGCATATTTCTTTCATTTCCAGAATGTATTTTTGTTATGACAGCCCAAATATGAGCTGACCAAGGATGACATCAGTGAACATTCCAAACCTGACAGGGCAAAGCTACGAGGCCCCAGTCCTACACAAAAATAACCATAGGCAGCTGTAAAGCTGTGAATGAGAAAGGCACCCTCCCCAGGACACTAATTGGTTGTCCATGGCCAAACCACCAGCTCTGAAAACATACATTCAAGTAACATTATATGAACTCAACAGGCATCTATTAGGAACATATATGCAAAGACAAATACATACATGTTTGCAATAATGATTGATGAGAAAAGAGGCCATGACTTTGAAGGGAAGTAAGGAGGAGTTTATGAGAAGGTTTGGAGGGATGAAAGGGGAGGGAGAAATATAATTAAATTACATTCTCCAAAAAATAAAATAAAACAAAATGTTTGTTGTTGTTTTGACAGAGAATAAGGTCCACAATCATCAGGCCCATACAAGAGGATACATTTTTTTAAGGATGCAGTGGGAAGTGATAGCAAAAGAAAACCAGATAATCTTAAAGTGGTGATTTCTCCCTGAGTCTATAGAGGATGACAATGAGCCAGTGTTCAGACACGGATATTCAGGTTTTGCCTTTATCCAATGTCAGCCCCTACCTGTATCATTGCACAGTAATATTTTTTAATGGATAACAGAATGCATGTTTTAGAAGTATACACAGCAAATGTCACCTCAAAAAACCACTTGCAGAATTACATTTTTTTTGTAGTGCACTGAAGTTTATTAAACGTAAGTTACCTCTACCCTTCGCTTGTAAGATGGCATTTTCAAGAATGTTTATAAGATTCTTCCAAGCAAACCAATCCACCTGCTTTCTGGACCAAAAACTTGCAGGTAGTGCCTTCTGCAAAGAATCAGTCCAGCTCCCTAGAGAAATTTCCTGACTGCACACAGTTGCAAACCTCTTAGGACTACTCTCCAACCTAACTTTGGGGGCAGCAATCGATCAGTGCTGGGAATGCAGGAAGAGGACCAAGTGCAGAAGAAGGATGAAAGGTCCTCCCACTGCCATGAAGCTGTGGGAGCATTAAAGGGATTTTTAAAAAGGAAACCATTGAGTTTCACATTGAAAATAAGATATTCTCTTCATGGCTTTTCTCTCATCTGTCAGCAGCAGCATCAAGTTGAGCATCAGAAGCAGCTGACATATTTGAACAGACTTAGTAAAGCCAGGGGCAGGTTCATCAAGCCAATGGCATGTCTTAACTAGGAAAGGAATGAATCTGCTCTGCCGTTACTGTGTTTGTTAAGAAGGAACACACTGTTTCCCTGAGGCACTTGGAGAGCTGGGGCCTTCAGTCATAAGAAACTTTAGTAGGAGGCAAAGAAGCATGCAAGTTCACCGACTTTAAGCATAACAGAGACATCAATGTTTATTATGTGCTGGCCAGTGAGATTTACAATTCCTAAAATATTTAGTCATCTCTTTAAAGAAGCCAAGCATGTCAGAGGCTTCACATGTTATAGCAACCAGGATCCTAGGGAAAACAGCAACAACACAACAAAAACAGATGGCAGACTGAAACGGGGTAACTGAGGGGAATTTAATAAAGAAACTATTCACAAAGGTGTGTGCAAGGTTGTTTTAGTTAAACTAGCCATGAGTAAGGTGGGGGTAGGTACAATCCCATGCCAATTGTAGAGCATCTCTGAGGGAAGACATTAGGAGAGCCCAGAGGAGAGATACAGCTCCGTGCATGAGTGGTGGTCTTCAGTAGACTGGTGTCACTCACTTACATGAGACTCCAGACAGAGACAGGAGCAAGCAAATACTTTGACCATACTTTTCCTCTTCCCGTCCTTCTGTTGTCTTCCATTTTCCAAGTCAGGTCAGAAGCCAGAAGGCAAGTCTGCCCATTGATCTGATTGATGAGTGCAAACTATCTGGAGTAGAACGTAAAAGCTTAGAAAGTACTCCAAGGAGAAATGCAGGCTGTCTCTCACTCCTTAGCGCAACTCAATAAGAAAAAGAAGCTATCGACATCTATTGTTTCTGAATAGGAGAACTTGAGTTTAGAAGGGTCTAGGAACATACAGGTGATAAGTACTTATTTGCTCTCCCCCTCCATAAATCCATTTTATGAGGTTTTTATAGGAATGTGAGAAAGGTTATGGGGACCACAAATGTTAAGCAGGAGAGCAGGAATTCATATTAGAGTGTGTAATGAGTGTGGGCTGTGCCTCCAGGATCCCCAAAAGCTCATGTTCAAATTCCTCTTATCGACTGGGAATTCCACGATCTCATCGCTATTTCTCAGAGTTAGAAGGACGGCATAAAAAGATCGAGCCAGTCATAAGGACTACTTGGGTAGCAGCTGCCTCTAGTTGAACTTAAGTAGGTGCTACAGCTTGTAGTCCTAACAATTAAATTAGAGATTATGATGGCGGGAAGAAAAGGCAAGAGCAAGACATCTGGGTGACATCTACCAACTCTGCTACATACTCAAGGAAGCATCCCGAATACTTTATCTTAATACAGCCAAGTCTCGTTCTTTTTTCCTTTCTTCTATTTTTGCTATCATGTGTTAGAATGTCATCTATGATGATGGTGATGGAAGGAAAAGAGAAACAAACTCGATTCAGGCTGTTTTGTTATTTGAGGAGGAGCCATGTTTATCTAAGAGGATTCATACCTAAACACAATCCTCTTATATCCCTTCAAAGTAATGTCACAGCCTAATTTTTTACCATCATCAAAAATATAGGTGACTACCTATAGGATTATATTCTGGTTGATATTTACTAGAGTCCTTTAGTGATTAAAAAATCATAACTAATTGACACCCTAAAGCACCGTCGCCCATCTTAGGATACATAATGCAGTCCTTTGAAATAACTGTGGTACTCATATAGATCATGAGTATCGAGTCTTCTGCTGTGGTACCCACCACGGTACACAGTGATGGCTCAGTAAATGGTGTTTGAATGACCAGTCCAGGCTGAGGGTTTCTGTAAGTTCTCTATGTAATAGGAAGCATTGGACCTGCTTTGAGCTCACTGGGCTACAGATGCCTCTGATTTCCCACCATTTCTTTGGCTACAAAGGCCAGGTGAAGCTGTGATCATCCGACTTCCTTTGAACTCTTACTGGATCTAAGTCCCACCGTTCTTCAAACTTCATGCTGCCTTTGAGTTAGGTTTTCATTTGCCATTTCACAGGATTCACTGATACTGAGTTAGACACCTTTAGAGTCTGTTTCTGTTGTCATGGACCTTTCTAGATATGGGTCAGAAATACCTCCAGGATAGCTGACACCTAAATGGCATTTTCAATCAACTAAACTATATTTTTAAACTCTCAAATGCTTTGGTCAGCTGGTCAAAATGTTTTAGTACCTATCCCTGTCATTAGTAATGATGTGAAAACCACAGGGGTTGGCAAAGACTTCTTCAATCAAAGGCACCCAAGCAGAGGTCATTGAAGGTCATCTAACACAAAGCCAGTTCCTTTAGCTTCCAAAGGCGACAAACAGCTTGCTTCGAGAAAGGAGCTTGTGGGTTACATTTTCCTAGGCATCACTGTTGCTGTGATGTCTCTTTGGACTTGACACAGAAGCGTTCCACATCTCCAACTTTCTCTCTTACAGCCATGTTTGTTTGGTACTAAGCTTTTCTGTCCACCAGCCTTCTTGCTGAGAAGACTTAGCCCCCTTCCCACTGTCTGGGCACCTCGGTTTTCATCTTGAGTGGATTGTTTTCTCTGTCAGCAACCTCTCATCTTGAACTGACATTCCCCTCTGCTCCTTGCTCCCTATGTCATCCATTATGCCAGCATCTGTAGCAGCTGTGGCTTTCTCTGACTGAGAAAGCTCAGTGTTTGCCTTTAAAATGTCATTCCTTCACCCCTCTCAACAGTCAGACTCCCCTCAGATACATAGAGAACAAACGACCGCAAAGAGGACTGTTTAAACACGGGCAAAGCAGTTGGAGGCGGGGCGAGTTTAGTTTACCATCCTCTGGGCTGGTCTTCCCTGACAAGTGCTGCCTTGTCATTTAGACACATTTCTGTCACAAGCAAGCACGCTGCACTTCTGCTGTGGCCAAAGCATCTAAAGTGGTTGCCAGGCAAAGAAGAGTGGGGGCTAAATGATGAGGGTGAGGAGTGACCACTGCATGTTGACTTTGCTTTGTAGTCTCATAGTCAGGTTGAGCTTCTCCTTGAGCAAAAGCAAGCTATTTGTCCTGGTCCACAATGCATTCCCAACCCCTACCTCCCATTTTCTTGCACCTTAACCACATTATGTTTTGCTTATGTTTTCCAAAGTCTATATTGTATCACATTGGAAATTATCATATGACTAGACCCACTGAAAGGATTTTGTGAATCATCATATATGTTATCATACATATATGAGGTTTTATTGGTCAAGAAACATGCCACAATCTTACCTAGGTCACATTTTAAATTTTAAATTCAGAATGGAGAAAAAATGTTACAATGGATAAAATTGTCTGTGGCCAACCAGAGCTTAATTTCTGAGATCCAAATGGTGCAAAGAGAGAACCAACTTCCATAATTGTCTTCTGAATTCTACACATATCCTATGGTCTGCACACACACACAGACACACAGACACACAGACACACAGACACACACACAGACACACACACACACACACTTGTATCCACGAATTATAATGAAGTTTTTCTTTTAAATTCAAGTTCAGTCTTCTACTAGTCTTCTACTACGAGGCATAAGAATATAACATTGGTCAATTTATACACATTAGTTCAGTGCTTTTAGGACATGCCTTTGAGTTATCATTCTAGTGGCTAACTGATTGAGTGATATACAAAGTTCAACTGTGTGGTTTGTTGTTTTCATGATCCCTTTGCCTCGTGTGTAGCTGGGGCCGAGGGTTTAATCTGTGACTAAGAGCAGGGTATAGTTATGTGACCCATGTCTTCATTAAGCCTGTCACTTCAACCCCATCAGAAACAAGTAGGCTAAGTATAATGTCTACAGAGTAAAGTACTCATCCTGAAAAGCTTAGGATTCATTCTTCATATCCACAGAGTTGAAAAGTCACCCAGTTTTCAAAAGTGCAAATCATTCTAGAAAAGTCAGCCTGACCTCTCCATTAACAAGAAAGTAGTAATATTTAATTTGATAGAAACACACACTACAACTTCTTAAAGAAGGCACTGAGATTAAAGTAGTTACCTTTACAAATACCCATGTGCTAGTAAAATAATACAAGTGGGTAAACCGGGGTCCACAGAAGGTTCCATTGTTTGCTCTCAATGGCTTGTCCAGTGACACACAGTCCATGGTAGAGTAAGGCTTCAAGATGAGGCTTCAGGGAAAGAGATAGCACTCAGTGGTAGAGAGCTTGCCAATGAGTGGGAGGTCCTAGGTTCAACTCCCAGCACCACAAAAAAAATGTAAGATAGACCTCCAGCTGCAAGAATCATGGTGACTACTGGGCTACACTTCCCCCTTCCCACACTGACCTTCAACTACTCCCATTGGCAGCAAGCAACCAGATCAGTGAGGCTCTCTCTCTTTTTTCCTTTGTTTCTAAAATTCTGACCCCTCATCTTCAGTCATTTTTACTTAGACCCTCAACCAAAGAATAGTTGTAGTTGCTACCTCAGTTGTCCATACAAACCTTCTCTCTCTTTTATTTTCACACTTTGTATAATCTAGATTGTTGTTGGTTCCTCCTTTATTCCTACAGCTGCACCCATAATAGCTACAAGTGTATTTCCCTAAACTGCACAGGGGTCTGGTATAAACTAAGAGTTCAATACTGACTTATGTTTGACCGTCAATAAAATAGTTCCAACTAGGCTTTTTACTCGAATCTGAAAATAAAAACATTTAAAGGAATGTGTGTCGCTGTGTATTTTTTACTTACAGTCCATAAAAATGCACTGGTTTTGTTTAATAGTGAGACTAAACTCCTTCAAACCACTAACAAAACCATGTAAGAGCTGACCCTGGCTGTGCCCTCAAACTCTGTTACCACACCATTACTTGCTCACACCGCTGGAGACATTCTGGCTTCTCTGACATTTCTTCAATGTGTCAAACACATTTGTTGTATTTCAGTGGCTTGATACTTGCCCTCGAAGTCTGCCTGGAAATCTCTTTTCCCACCCTGTGTAATCTGTCACACATGCCTGAAGCCTTACATTGTAAAGCAATGTATATTCCCTTCCCTTTCTTGCCTTCCCTGCATACCTATTCATTCACTCAGGTCTTTCGTTTATTAGTTTATTGTCTGTGTTATACTAGAATGTTAACTCTCGGAAGTCAAGGATTCTTTTGTTCATCATTTTATCCGTAGCAGATAAATATGACATCAAGTAGGTAATAAATATTTGTTGAATGAATAAAACTCAGATTCTTCATCTGGAATAAGTTCTAAAACACGTCATGACTCTTCTTGGTGCTGTGAGTCCAGAAACCATTGCCTTTGGGGCAAAATTCAGGGTTATTCATTTCCTTAGTCTTTGAAGAAGGTGACCATAGGGAAGTAGATTTGGCTGCAGGGACAAAGCAATGCAGAGAGAGTGACTGAGAAAGACAAAGACTTTGAGACAGGGCTGTCTTTGTTGTTTTCAACAATAATGTGAATACTGCACTGATTTGCATTTCAAGATCCAATAAAATCCTGTAACCTGACTTGCATGAATGCTAAAATTCAATATTTATGTAGTTTTATGCCTTATATCAAAGCAATTTGATTTGAGGCAATGTTTCCAATGTGTGACTCTTACAAGCCTTGCTAATCTGTAATCATTCAGGAAAAAAAGTGTTTCCTGACTTTAGGCACCAGGGTTAGGGTTGATATTCATGGTTAACTTGATTGGATTTGGAATTAACATGGAAACAAACCTTTGGGTATCTTTATGAATTTCTAGAGTAGGTTAATTGAGGTGAGAAGACCCACTCTGAATGTAGGCAACACCATTCTATTAGCTAGGGCCCTGGACCTAATAAGATTCATCACTGCTTCCTGACTGTGTATGTGGTGTGGCTAGCCATTCCCTGCTCTAGTTGTTATACCTGCCATGCTGTGATGGACTGCATCCTATGGAAATGTAAGCCAAAATTATCTTCCCTTATAGTTCCCTTTCTCAGGAATGATATTCTTTACTAATCCTGCAAGACTTATGCAATAAACTGAATAATGCAGAAAGAATTCATGACTGTTTACTTTTGTTTGGACTCTGCACTTAAGTCATGCTGGAAGCTAAGACCTCAATGGCTTTTATTCTGGATACTTGGATACATTTAAATTTACATGTAACCTTTTTTTTTTTATAAAAGGAGTGTTAGTTGATTGTAGGCTTAGATTTTTCAAAACTACTTTATTTAAGGTTCTTCAAGGTTTCAACCTCCCTTCTAGCTCACTAACCAGAGTTAGGGAAAGAAAGTTAATAGGTTAAGGGGGTTGTGGACCTGTTCAGTAGTAGTTCTTTGGGTCGATTCCAGTCTTTGTTGTCAGAATACCAACAGTTCAGTTCAATAGCAAACACCAAACACAAATCAGTAGGGGCATCATCTAGAAACAGCAAGGCTTTGCTGAATCATCCATTCAGCGGAAGCGGCCAAAATCAGCCAGAATACCATGTTCTTTGGTGCATTTCTCTCTAATAAGAGGAGACCAGTGAAGACCAGAGAAGACCAGCAAAGACCTTCAAATACCAGTGAAGAAGCAAGGTGCTGAATGGCATAGCAATGCAAGAGCATTCTCTCACTGTTCATGGGGTTCTATTTATATTCTTTAACCCTCATGCGCCTCTCAACAGTGTTTTCAGCAAAACATCACAGGCCCTCTCATAAGACAGCTTCCAGAAAAACATCACATGACACAACTGAGTGGTTAAGAAACCAGAAATTCCTACTTCATGTGCCCCTTTCCATTAAAAAAAAAAAACAAAAAACAAAACCAAAGTTTTGTTTTCTAACATTAGCAATCTACACACAATAGATATAATTGTGAGGACCATAAAACTAGAACTTTACAATACATTTTAAATAAGCTGCTGGTGTACACTATATCAAAATAAAAGCCCATAAAACTTGGATTCATGTAGTGTGGTGAACCTTTACTTTGAAATGACTCCGTTTCAAACTCCTTCAGTGATTTCCTGAAGGAAACTAGTTGGTATGCTTATCATACCATATACTCACAATGTCATCTGTTTAAAAGCTCCAATGGAAGTTGACAGCATCCCACTGCTCTGACCTCGGTAATGGCACTGGAAATAGCCGGCAATTCACAGAAATCCCACAAGATATACTTTACACTGTGGATTTGATAACAGGTTGTAGCCCTTTACAATCAGTGAAGCAGAGTTACATAATTTTGAAGTGAGGAGAGAGTTTACATAGCATCTACTTAGACTCCTACTATATACTCACTGGAGGCTGAGTCCGGGTCAGAGTGGTGGTCACTTGTGATCATCAGTAAAAGAGCTGGCAGGAGACATGAGACTAGAATCTGGTCTGCTTTGCACCCAGAGGAGCCAAAGGGACTTCCAAGATGTAGTCAAGGTGATTGATCAGATACATTAATACAGACAATTTTTCTTGTATGACCTACTTGTGCCAGAGAAACAGAAAAAGGGTCAGGGACTGCTGAAAGCCTAGAGATTCAGGGATACTAAGGCAGGGTCATGGGAAGCTACCAGGTGCTCAATCCAACAGCCAACAAGGAAACAGGGGCCTAGTCTGCTAACACTGGATAAGCCTGGAGGAAGATTTCCCCAACGTTATCATGATAACAGACAACTAAACAAATAACCCTCCCCTAAACTTTTAGTATCTCAATTTCAAATTTCAACTGAGATGTGGAAGTTAAACTAATAAATGGGTATTGTTTTATTATGATATTTTACATTAGCAATAGATGAATAATATAATCAGATTCTCAAAATACTTCTTTTATCCTTTCTTGGTTTTTTGGCCAATAATGTTTACTTGCTTAAATAAAGAAAGGTTTATGCAAATATCAACTTCCATAATTCCCTGCAGACTTCTGTGTGGTTCTTCAGTATATATCCTTATACTGGTTACCAAGGTTTCTTCGATTTGCCCTCCCTTTCTTTTTCTGCTGGTTCGCTGATGTTTCAGAACATCATGGGATAATTTGTATCCAAGGTAAAGGAGTTTCTTTGGGGTCCTCTGAAAGCTTAGACTTTCAGGGATGGGGCAACAGGGGACATTAGCATAGGGACAGGAGGCTCCATCTCTGCTTATGCTTCCTGTGTTCCACAGTCTTATAACAATCCTTTCTCCTGTGGTCTCAGGAGCACTACGTACTGTCTTTCATTGAGGGCTATCGTCTTCGTGGAAGAACAATGAAAGCCAGCGCATGGGACACGGAAGAGGACACGGCAGTCCTTTTCATCATGGCATGGCTTGTCACTCTAGAGAAACAGTATTTAACTACCAAACAAGCAAACCAACAAACAAAGATGTGTGTGTGTGTGTGTGTGTGTGTGTGTGTGTGTTTGTATGTGTGAGTGTTGTGTCTGTATGTGTATGTGCGCATGCGTGTATGATTATAAATGGGGATCAGTACAAACACTCCTTATAAATCTATGTACACAGTCACTTGCGTTTAGTTACAACAAATCAGGAAACCTTTACAAACTCTTCTATCATGTTCTTCATGATAGAAAAGATGGAAGACTTAAGTATCCCTCAAAAAAACCTGTGTCTACCTACTAGTTCCCAGAACCTGTGAATATTACTCTGTCTGACAAGGGAAGTAGTAAGGATGGATGGAAGGAATAGCTTGTATTAGATCATCCAGGAGAGCCTTGGATTCAAGAATGGATGCTTCTAAGACTGCATCCTCACAGATGCCACAAAAGACTCAGACTGAAGAGGAGGCAAGGGCAGGGAAAGAGAAAGAGCTCCGGTATGGTGCACCACGAGCCACAAAATGCCTTAAGCCAGCAGGAGTTGGAAGAGACAAAATATAGATCCTCCCCCAAGCTTCTGCAGAGGGAGTAGCTTTGGTCTGACGACCAGCACTGTGAGAAAATAAATTTCAGTTATTGAAGCTAAGAGAGTGATAGTTTTTATGGCAGCTGCCAAAAACAAACTCAGACAACACGCATGTCCGTAGGATTTAAAATCTTGCAAAAGACAAAACTCCACCTATTTAAGATATCTGTAAATGGAGATGTTCTTCTGCAAGCAAATTAGTGCTCCCATCAGCAGAAGCCAGGCCTAGAAAGTCTGGTCTAAGTATTTATCAGTGAGCTAGTTCTCCTGAAGTGTTGTAATGTCGTACTGCACATTGTCAATAGGTTTGTATTATTGAAAGCTTACTCTGAGTAAATCAAATCAATACGTCAGAAGCTATGAAGGAGAGAGCGGAGAAAACATTAAGTAGGCATAATAACGCGGAACACACAGGCTTACTGTGTGTTCTGTTTTTTAAGTGTGTGGCAAAGAAAATGCATCACATTTCCAGTAGCCCCAAGAGGCTGCATCTTCATAAACCCAGGGTCCAGAGAACCTGGGGTTTTGAGATACTGGATGACTTGCTCACAGTTTCTTATGCTGTGGTGACCCCAACCATAAAATTACTTTTGTTGCTACTTCATAACTGTCATTTTGCTACTGTTATGAATCACAATGTACATATCTGAGTTTTCTCCGTGGTCTTAGGTGACCCCTGTGAAAGGGTCCTTTGACGCCCAAAGGTCCCCTGACCCCATAGGTTGAGAACTTGTGCCTCAGCATATCTTAATAAGCTTTGGTTCAAGATAGGAGGTTTTAAACTCAGGAAAACCACAGGCCACCTTCTCTAAAGCATCTCTCTTCCGCTGAAGCGGTGGTCAGATGGCTGCGAACTTTGATGGAACAAAGAGTCATGCTCACAGAGCTTGAGAATGTTGAACAGCTGGCCTCTATTTCACTACTGGGCATGGATACCAGGGGATATGCTCCCTGGGCCGAAAGTGAGGATACCTAGGAAGCTGGCCCGATACGGTTAACAAGAATTCCGAGGAAATGTGATTAATGCTGCTGCAAAAAAGAAGAGGGAAGAGAGGAAATAGAATTTCCAGTGAAGTCTGATAATTAAACTCAAGAGTCCTGACAGAGTAGCTGAACACAACAGATAAATAACTACTTTCCGGTAATTATAAGGGAGGGTGGTAACAGATGAGACAGGCTGGGTTCACTTGGTATTTTCAAGGCTGACATTTCGATTCTAGGGAATAGTTGGAGCTGTGCTAGCTGACTTTTTTTTTTTTTTTTTTTTTTTTTATGTTCACTTTGTCTCCGTTCCTGCCCTCCCATATTGCGTCGATTCTCGGCGCACACTTTGCATATTGCACAGCAGAATTCTACCCACTGCTATTGGGAACACCTGCTGAGGGGCTGTCGGTGTCTCTAAACAATGCAAGTGTTCTTAAAAAGATCTTTTTTGTCAGCCTTCTCCAGTAGAGAAACAGGGCGGAAATGGTGTAAGCTATTTCCGGTCCTCCTTAGTCATGCATGTCTAAGCTTTCACAGTTCAATTCACGAAGCAATCACTCTGTTCCACAAAGGGGAAATGGAGGCAGGAAGCACTTTTCTAAGTAAAGCAACACTGGACTAAAGAGAAGAAACCCATTCTCTTCTATAAATTGAGGTCACACGGACATACCCAGATATTCTTCCTGTGTACGAGAACAATGGGAGAATATTTCAAAAAGCTGAATTTGCATAACAGAATAAAAACTTTGCCCTTTTCTGTGCAGTGGGGAGACTGGACGGGTGCCATGGTCCTTAGGCAGGAATGGAAATGATGCTCTTTGTGTGGCTGTCCCGCCAAGAATGAAGAGTACCCCTGTGGGTCACCAGCTTGAATGGCCTGTAATATTCCGCCCCAAACTCCAGATGGCTTAGATTTCACTTTGTTGACCCGAATCCTGTGTTTTCTTTCTTCCTTCCTTTTTCTCTTTAATTAAAAAAAGCAGTATCATAATTTATTAATTGGTGTAGGGAATGAACTCCCAATGGCGGCCCTGTGGTCTGGCGGTGGAAATTTTCCCAGCTCTGCGTGAGAAGCCGGTCCAGCCCGCTTGGCACTTGAATGGACTGAAATGAAATGTCTTTTGTTGTAAACACCTAATTTGTTCATTTTGAACTGTCTGAGTAACTAGATCAAAGACGAATGTCAAATGCCCAAAGCAGTGTTTGTCAGCACTGCACTTTTGATTCTTCTTGTTGTAAAAGCAACTAAAAAGGGAGAAAGTCTCATACTGGATTTTCACAAAAGCCTAGGAAAGCTCGGGTTGGCAGCCTCTTGGAGCAGAATGAATGCACGCTACTGAGTATAGACCATTTGTCTCCTGATTACAACAGACCCCAGGGGAACTGGTGTTGGCTTTGAATTCCACCTCTTTTTCTCTGAGAGCCTTCTTGTGACAGCTCCTCCCCCAATCCTCACAGCACAGAGCCCTAGGGACTCCGATCTCTCTGTGTGGGTTTTAGTGTGTGTGTTCAATTCAAACAGGGCAAGTACAGGGATTGGTCGTGAACAATGATATATATTTTTAAGATGTTCTTGTTTGGAGCTCAGTGGAGGCCGTAATGAATGCAATTAGTGGTTATGTGGGCTTCACGCATACAATAGCAAGGACTACCATGTAGGGGAAGCAACCAGAGAAAGGCCTGACAAGTACTCTATGCTAGAATTGCCCAGAAACGGTAACAGATCTGTTTGCTTGCAGCATGTGAGCCTGCTGGGTTGGCGTTTTCTATGTTAATTTTTTAAAGACTCACATACATTGTTTTCTCTCCACAGGAGAATTGGTTGAAAATGAAGTAGAACATGCCTTTTATCCTAAAAGTGGACTATCTTTCAAAGATATTCTTCTCACTTACATATTTTGCTTAAGCGATGCTCGGAATAGGCGGCAAGGGAAAATATGAGGTGCAAGTTCCTTTCACACCTAGCAGCACCAGCACCGATGAACTTAATTTAGTTGTTTTAAATTTAGTTTTGTTCTATTGTTTGTTTCCTTTGAAGGGAAGAAACCCACGAGATATTTGTGAGCTCTTCCTCCAGTTGCGGTTATCTCATTGTGAATTTGCCTTTCCCTAAATGCTTGCTTACTTTCTCTCCCCACCTCAGTTATTTTTCTTCTGTTAAAAAAGCAGCAGCAGCACCAGCGAGCTGTCAACTGTCAGCTTCTTTTCCATTATGTTTTTACTGCTGGGAGATGCCGGAACGAAGGCATCCCAAGTGTTACTGAATGTGGGCCAGCAATCTGCCCGGCTGGAGAGGCTGCAATCATCCTGTATGGATGAGAATGTGTGCTTCTAGGCACTGCTCGGAGACTTTTGTATTTATCGTTGGGAGTGCTTCGTCAGTGCA
Organism: Rattus norvegicus; assembly: GCF_021556685.1. Lineage (NCBI taxonomy): Eukaryota > Metazoa > Chordata > Mammalia > Rodentia > Muridae > Rattus > Rattus norvegicus. The sequence continues at coordinate 50,900,348 of NC_141551.1, forward strand.
ATTCTGTGAATGTTACAGTCGTGCCCTTATGTGGCTACCACTTTCTGTGACAGAGTGGAAGACATAAAATGTGACCTGTCAACCTTCAGTTGGTATGAAATAGCCTAACAGATGCTTTTAAACACACAGAGTCCCAGATCATGTCAATGTCAATTCCTAAAACATATTTGTATCAAAGATTAAGCTCTGCCTCTGTGCTGACCAGATATGCATGCAGAAAGGCTATACATCACTTTGATTGACTTGTTACTAGGCGAGAATTCTGAGGGTGAGGGGGCCATAGTGAAGAGGAAATGAACCAAAAAGACACTGGGCATCCTTAGGAGTAGAGAGAGAGTAGCAATGCAGGGGTAGTTAGGGTAGTTATGTGGGTCATACTCACTTTGTCACCCGGGTAGCAATCCACAGACAGTGTTTCCATTATCCAGAATGGTTCTCCCGTGCCCATTTCCAGTCAAGCTTTGCCCCCATGATATTGCTAACTACTTTTTTTTTTGGGGGGGTGTATTTCTATGCCTGAAGATCACATTTACTTTCAAATTGCCCAGCAATACAGTATAATTTAGTCCTACAGAAAAACAGTCTTGCTGTCCACCGGGCTTCAGTTAGAGACAATCGGATGTGTTTAGCACTTGAAGTACATATACCTTGTGTGTACGAAAGTTTTGCTGAGCATACTCTGATTTTTCCCCTAAAGCTACTTGACACCAATGGTGTCTTCTGAAAGACAAAGGTAGCTAGGGGATAAGGATTTGGTTTATAAACTATTAAGTCCCACAGGTTAAAGTTTGACATGACAGGAAAGCAGTTTCCTGCTATAAGTGACTTTAAGCCCATATCCTTGCAGAACACAGAGCTGGGTGAAGGAACGTCTCCTTGCAGGTGCTGGCAAAAGAGCCTCTTTCTTCCAAGGGACTAGAATCATGCTACCCAGCATTTCTTCTGTGTGTTGTTTCTTTCTATTTGCTTCCTTGATTCTTTTTGGATACATGAGCAAAATTTACTTCCTGTTTTTATGATTTTATTTAATAAATATTACCCCACGGGACTCAATTTGAACATCAGGAAATGATATTATTTCTCTGGAAAGAAATAATATCTCTGGAGTGCAGAGAAAAAGATTTAATAATGTTAATTTGTTACAAAACAAAGCCCAAGATATGCTGTCAAATTAGATGGACTAAACATTGAGACAAATGGAAAGAAACACTGCTTAAATCCTTAATTTTCTAAAGAAACGAAGCCAAGAATGAAGGCTGGCTTACTAGGGGAGTTTTTATTTCTTTAAGAAACTAAGGAAATAACACAGCATCAAAATATGCTAACCTTCCTTAGCTCATATTTCAAGTCTTAATTTGTATACGAAATTAAGGGTAGGGTATCGAAAGGGAAGGAGGGTGTCTTAGTTACTGTTGTATTTCTATGAAGAAACACCATGACAAAGTGACTTTATAAAGAAAACATTTAATTGGGGGCTTGACTACAGTTTAGAGGGTTAGTCCGTTATCATCGTGGCAGCATGCAGGCAGGCATGAGCCTCACAACTTATGTCTTGATCTTCAGAAAGAAATACCCTGGTTCTATTATGAGCATTTGAAACCTCAAAGCCTACTTCCAGTGACATGCCTCCTCCAACATGGCCACACCTCCTAATCTTTCCCAAACAGTTTCTATACCCTGGTGACTAAGCATTCAAATAAAGGAGCCTACTCTCATTCAAACCACCACAGAGAATGAAGCGAGCCCAAAATTCAGCACTTTCAGTAGACCCAATGCGATTCCAAAGGTTTTGGAATATTATCCCATTTAATCCTCGTAACTTTCTGAGGAAGAGATAAGATCTCATTAGACAAACTAAGGGAGGCACAGGAGCTCTGCAGTTAAACACACAGGTGAGATTCAGAACAAAGTTTCTTCTCTCTCCATGGTACTGTCATGTCTCTCTTTAGCTACAGTAAGCTTTTCAAATCTCCAGTTATCACATCTACTTGTTGGAGGGGAATAAAAGGTCTTGGTTTCTTAAGAAGAAAGGAAGGAAGGAAGGAAGGAAGGAAGGAAGGAAGGAAGGAAGGAAGGAAATACCCCAAAAAATAAATGAAAATCATGTTTCAGTTCAACTACAGTGCTTATGTTATCTGTGTTGCTTGCTTCCTTTTTAAACACCAGACCCCTCCACCACCACCTTATGTGCCTAGATTCTATTGGATAAATGAGCTTCTAACTCTATAAACAAAGGTCCATTGTGTTCATTTACCAGCAGGATTGTTTTAAATTTGTTATCAAGGCCAAGGTTATCTATAAAATAAAGAAAGTTGAAGGGGATGATTTATCTTACCTTTCTAACAATGATGTTCCATGGCATATATGTCCACCTCCGAGTGGCTGTTAGTGCTACTTGATTTTCTAGCCTCATACGTATGTCCTTGATCCTTCTCACCCATTCAACAATGGAAAACAGAGAGGTTGGGTGACACAAGCCATCTTCCACTGGCAAAACAATAGCTGCCAAGTCATCTCCTCATTTGGGAGAACCAAATCTCCTTTACTGCTACTGTTACTTTCTGCGCACATGTATGCTATCCATGAATATGTATGGGTCTGTGGGCAGACATGTTTGTGCATGGGTATAGAGGGTCAAGACATAGTGGGTGTCTTCCTTGATTGTTCTCTATCCTCCATATGGAGCAGGAAGGAGTCTCACACTGAACCAGAAACTCATCGTTTCACATAGTTGGCTAGCCTGCTTTGTCAAGGAATTCCCTGTCCTTGTCTCTTTGAAACCGAACTACCACACCCCTTCAGCTTCTATGTGGGTTTGGGGATCTGAAATCCAGGTCTCATGCTTTCACAGCAAGCATTTACTATGAAAGCAATTCTGCAGTGCAATCGTTATTACTATTTTTTAGAAAACAAAACAGAAATTTATGTGCACAAAAACACTCAAATTTGAGTTTCTTTAGGTGTATAACCATATATAATTCATGCTTAAATCACAGCACATGTTTTTCCAATGATTCCAGAAAAAAAACCTTTCACACTGCTTTTGGGTCCCTCCCTTTGTCACCCTGGAGTCTACTATTTTTTATAGATTAGCTTTTCTAAGAACACATCTCCTCTTTTATTTCCAAGTAATACAATGTAATATAGCACATTGGAAAAATAAATACCATTGCCTTTGCAATTGTAATTGTGGGTCTAATTTCACTAGTACTTGGGTTAATCTGATTATATAAAACATAATCCAGGAGTCAGATAATACGATGGCAATTTTGTCATCTCCTAGAATATTGATTTTTTTTAAATGTCCTCTGAAAAGCTCAACAGCAAATCTAGATACCTGGAAGTTTCAGACTTTGTTAGATACTTTGCATGGCTTCCTATAAATCATGGACTCTCTTTGTTCCTTTCTCTTTTTATTCATTGAAATGGAGAGTCAGACTAATGACCCCTACCACAGGTAAGTACTCTTGGTGCTGTTTTCTCAGAACACTAAAACTCAAAAATAAAAGTCATTACTTCAGAAAAACAAATATTCGAGGTCTCAATTACTATTTAAGACATACTGCTAACACACATTTGTTCCAGACAATACTCTATTAGTAATCTCTACCAGTTCTTGACTTGGTTAGATGCTAGAAGGCAATTTTCCCTGAAAAGTTTCTCACTATAATAAAATAACTTGCTTTCCTGTGAGTACATCTGATTGTACTACATGCCATATAATGTAATTTAATACATCAGAAAGGACGAATAGTACTATTTGGGGGCATTGAAATCTTGGGTCTGACTTCTCTAATACTTGGACTAATCTGGCAGTATGAAATGTAATCCAGTAGTCAGATAATCCTATGGTAATAACATTACAGACTGGTACACTAATGGAAAAGAGAGCATGGGGAGGGATCTGAAGGCATCCTCACTCATGTGTCTTGTGTAAGCTCTTGGCAAGTCTAGAGGAGTGGGGAAATGCTTGCGTATGTCTTTCCATGCGGTTCTCAGTCTGTCTTCCTGTTGGACTTCCTCACAGTATGGTGGTTGTAATAATCCAATGTTGTACCTACTGTCTGGCTAGCCCCTTGACAAAGCAATATAAACAGAAAATCCAGAAGCTGTGGGGTCCCATAAAGCCTCAATCACAAGAGTTATGAAGTATAGTTTATCACTATCTCCAAAGATTTTGGTCATGTAGTCATAATACTAACCTAGATCCAAGGGTGATTAGCAATGAACTTGCAACCATCTTAGCCTAACCCACTGAAATTTGTGTTTTGAAACCTGTCTGAAGTTGTCCCATTTATGAGCACAGCAAAATTTGATTAATAACCTATCATGTAATAGTTAAGCCATCGATCGTTGATTTATAAGATCAGAAATCTAAAATTTTTGGATTTGAGATGTTGACCTATCGAAAAGTTGATTTTTTTTTTAATTTGTAAAGTCTGCTCCACCACTTCCAGAAAAATTATATGGAAGAGATGTACGAATTAGTGAAAATAATCACAGATTTATAATACATTATCAAGATAACACATTTCTTAAAAATTGTAAAATTTGTCAAGTTGTTTCCCACCACATTACATTCTTCCACTGTCTTGAAGACATTCTCCTCATGAAAATACTGATTTGCCGCTGAACCTGTGATACCTGTCCTTATAACTGTAGCACTGAGTGGTATTACGTATTCCTTGATTAACCTTTTTGTCTTCTCCTGTAGAACGACAGTCCCTTAGAAACTCCAAATTTCCTTAGTTCTCCAAAGGCTTTCACATATTTAATAACCATCAGAATAAAAGAATGACTAACCAAGTACGTTATGGTGCTGAAATGACAGCTGGGTCATTTGGTGTCCCTGTTTTGAAACGTATTTCCCTTTACAGTTCTAACAGCCTTTTACTCATGGGAAACATATGGGATGGGACTTGCGTTGTAACTCAATACCTTCTGAGGCACTAACTTTGCCCAGTCCCCGTTATCTATCATGACTTCTTTCAGCTGTTATAATGCCCTAGCAATCATTCAGACATCATATCATTGGGACACATTCTAGTTTGTAAATTTCTATTGCCATTCTTTCAGGTCAGAGAGTTATCACAATCTTGTGCCTGTTAGAAGAATATCCCAGCATAGAATGAGTGGCACCCACATGCCTACCGTAGAAACACAGACTCCTAAATACTGCATTCTTATATCCCTTTATAGATATGGTCTTAGTTGCTTCTTTTTTTTCTGCCTAGGTTGTGTGTGATTTTGAGGGTCTAAATTTCCCACTGTGGTTTAGTTGGAAATAAAAACACATGCTCAAAATAACCACTATGATGTATAAAGATAGATTATCTATTAAATAACGTATAAAGCAAAAATATCTATAAAATCCTATGGGAATACAGAAGAATGTGATTTCCTAGATGTTGTGCATGTGCTATTTTTAGGTGCCTGTACCGAATGGCGTAAGATACATATCTGGTAAGATAATTTTGAAGGATTACCTTAGGTCCAAGAAATTATTATAATCAAAATTGGTCTGATTGTCATCACTTTTAGTCCCTGTTGGAAAATTTGCTGGGCCATAAATTATCTTCCTTGAAGGAAGCGTAATATTTACTATCTTATTTAATGATCCAAAAATCTGTACTGAATAAGAAGTAGAAATGTTAAAGTAATTACATTTGGAAGTCAATTTAATGAATGTCCAATATGTGAAAGCATTATTTCTGTAATCTTTTTTATTGCCCAATTTATCATTTTTATTGTTAATTTACTTATGCTATATAGTTCTAGGATGAATTATAATCTCCAGCCCCCACCCCCAGATTTTCTAAGAATAAAAGCAGAGAAAGCTTTTGTGAGAATAAATTCTTGAACTTGCCTCCGTGAGGCTGTCTGTTACTTATGGACTTTGGACAATTTCCTAGTCTTGCTTTAATTATGTCATGCATTTATGTAAACACACATTTCCTTTCTTGCAGTCTAAATTTCTTTAGCTTGATACCCATGGTGGCCACAAGACTGGTATTGTGCTGTTTTCACGTACTTACTGACTGGGGTCTTCTAGCCTCAGAATCCGGAGTTAGAAAGACAAACCTTTGCATAGCATGCTTGTATTTCACAAACAGCCGGAGGAATGTACATGACTGATACAGGGCAGCACGTGACTTCAGCCACCGCATCCGTCTCTGAGATGCAAAACAGGAAGTAACAGATGTCATTTGTTAACATTACAAGGAAGAAGGCTTTGCCTGTTAGAATACGCAGAGACGATTTATGGGACGAATCAAACAACCAATTAAAATGCCAAAAAAGACTGATCAGACTTCAGCTCCTATTAAGAATCTCTTGAATGACCTTTTTGCCTAAATCACAGAGTATGCTGTTACAAAAAGCTTCAAGTAAGAACATAAATAAAACGAACCTTCAAGGGTAAGTCAAAAGCCTGCTTCCAATGATTTGCCAAAACATGCCTGCTACCCGAGGGCTTGTACATTCTAATTTCAAGTTTACTGAGTTATAGAGCTTCATAAATTGAGCAGATGTAGATTATAACAATCTCTTTCGAATCTGACGTGACTAGCTGGAGAGAAATGATCCTGACATCTTAGACACCTCCTGGTGTGCTTAGCTCTACTACACAGAGGTAGAGCAAGACTGGGTGATGGAGCTGAAGAACCAACGGCTTTCGAAGAAACTTCCAGAAGAGAAAAACATCAAAACACAAATCGATCTTATGGATGATCTGGGATTGTTTCCCTTATTGGTTTACAATGAAGTAAATTTTATTTATTCAACCCATTAGTGACAGAAATTATTACTAAATGTATTATTAGCCATGTTTCGGTAAGTCTTGATTTTAAATCTGGGGCCACTGGAGGAAAGGAGTTAAGTGTCCTCTTTTCAGTGTAGGAAAAAAATAGATCCAATAGGTACTGGAGACCCTACTTCCCACATTTATACTGCTTGGAGGAAAATGTCAGATGGTAGGCATCCAAACCAGAACCTTATACATGTTACCCAAATGTTCTCCACTATAGACCTACATCCCTAGGCCTCTAAATTGATTGTTATCAAAAAGAATAGGTATCCATGTCTTGGCAGATGACTGCTTTACCAATGCAAACTGTTAGTGTAACAGTTGGGTTTGAACTGATCTGAAGCTAACATGGAGCCTCTACTTGGTAAGCCAAATGGTTATATTTTGTCATGATAGTAACTGCACATTATACATTAGATTGCTTTGTGTTTCCAGAAGCAAAGGGAAACTGTTTGTTCATGAGTGTGGACAAGGTGGACCAGAGAAAGCTTAGTTTCTTGAAGCATTGTAACTCTGTGGTTATCTTACTAACCTTGCTGCTCTTCGTGGTTATGGTGTCAGCTCTTGCTAAACAACCAGACTAAAACTATCCACTTGCTGTTTGCAAGAATCTAGCAGAGAACTGTGTTTTAATAGCATAATGCATATAGGCTTCTTTTATTTGTAATTTTTATTTCTTTTTTATTGTGGATATATGTGCATGATATCTGTGTATGGGTGCATGTGGAGGTTAGAAGACAACATTGGGGTCCCAGGGATAGAATTCCTAGGTTGCCAATCTTGCAAGGCTGCTTAACTGTCTTACCAGACTCACATGCAGGTTTTGTGGAGAATAAAAGCGTACACCTTAGGGAAGGTAGGTTGAAACTATTTCTTTGCATCAAGGGACAGGAGTAGCATGAAACACACAAATTTGCTACTCATGTTTAGAGCCCTGATTAAAAAAATATAGTTCACATAAAGAACCCTAAAGCAGATACGACTATGAATGACTTCTTTCTCTACCTATCGTCTTTTCCAACTATAATGTAATAACTGGAAGGCATTTCTTAAAGCTATTTTAAAAATCACCTAAAAACGAAAACAGAAAGAAAACAGCAAACACACCCCTGCAGCACGAAAACTCAGACACAGGACCATTCTTTGTCCGCTAAGGAGGCACAGGGATCAGTGTGCCCACTACAGACCACGTAAGATCTTAGGCTGAATGTTATTTTATTTATTTATTTTATCAGTCTAACACAAAAAGGGAAACCCAAAACACGTTAATCCGGTTTTGATTTTGCCACAGACTTAAAGCCACCACCGCCTTTGACAGGACCCTACTCTCAGCTGGGACCAAATCAAAACAAAACCAAAACCAAACAAAATGACAAACCAAGGATTTATCAGGGGTTGTTTGGCGGTCCTGATAGACTCCGAGGACTCCTGAGTCCAGAAATGCCATTTGGATGGAAGCGTACACTCATCATATATGATTTTTTTTCCCTATCCTTTCTGCAGTCTCATAGACAAATATTTAAAAAAAAAGAGAGAGAACGGGTCAGGGTTCAGACGTCCCTGCATTGTATCAAATTAAACTGGATTTAACGCCCGCCTATGTGTCATCCATCAGCTTAGATTCGTTTGTACAAGGCTGTGGAGAGGGAGGCTGGCGGAGATGAACGGCTCGCTTTCTCCTTACTTCACGCCTACATTGCTGTCCCTGCTCCTGTCCTTTGTATTGTAATGGAGGACAGCTGTGGCAGTGAAGTGAATATTAACTAACCCCGTGCCTCAGCAGATTGTGACTTTAATCCCTGCAAATACCACTAAAATCAAAATTTAATTACACTCAGAGTAGCTCTGTTAATGCCTGAAAAATATTTAACAATTAGTGGTTGGCTTAATTAAGCAAACTGCCTTTCACAAAGGAACCTGTAAAGTCCTCCCAAGCCCTTCCCCCACCCCCTGTCTTTTTATACCATAGACTAATTAGTCTGATGTAAGCTCACAGCACTTCATTTACTGCTACTGAGTCTGCTATTTAGCTGATATAGGTCCTGAGTCTAACAGCTTGTAGTAGAAAGGGAAGTTGTAAAAAGGAAGGAAAAAAACAGGTTTACAGTACACCGCTACTTAATAATGAAAGAAAATTCTTTGAATAAGCCACTAATTCTTGAAGGCCATATCCTGATTCATATAGATATTGGACTAAACATGTGAGAATGGCTGTACCTCAGTTACAGTGTTAAGTTTCCTGAAGATCTTGGGAAGCAAAATAAAGTAACTCAATCACTTTGATCAAAAGCACTATCGTCTGTCCATACAGACTGGACTAGAAAATGCTCGTTTGTATTTGCACCTTGGAAATAGGGACAGTGCACACTGCTGTCCATAAAGGGAAGGAGCCAAGAACTAGAATGTAAGACAATGAGGAAGCTGCTAAAATGTCAACCTGCCTTTCTGATTTACACCTGTCATGGTCACCTGACCTCCTTTGGTTATGGGTTCATTCACTGATTCAAGCGTCTAGCATTTCATTGATGAGAGTGATACAGACTTGTTACTATATAGCTTTGTGTTAGCAGCAATGGGTGTTCAAAGTGCTACAAACAACATATTACATTATCTAACATGTAGCTTCATTTCTAATTGAAGACTCAGGCCAAGAGCTTACTGTTAAATATTTGAGAGACTAAGTCATAGCAGTTTTTGCAAAGGTACTCCCTCCTCAAAGAAAACTAAGAAAAAACAGCCTCAAGGGTCAGAAAATTACAAAGATAAAGAATGTCTCAAGAATGAAAACAAATCCTAGGGAATCAGGGAACTTGCAGACCCTTAAGGCCAAAGTTGTCTTTTGCAGAAC